>NW_027660094.1:0-223000 GCF_963210335.1 Falco punctatus
TGACTTTTTGACTAAGCCGGTGAAAAAACGTTCCAAACACACCCCGTGCACAACTCCACCGGGGAAGGTGCCAGCAAGGAGTTCTCTGGTAGTTTTTACATTGCTCCGCTAGGCAGTGGAAAGACACCACAAAAGTTGTTCTACCTGCTCTCTGGGCTGAGATGGGGAACCGCTGACTTTTTGACTAAGCCGGTGAAAAAAAGTTCCAAACACACCCCGTGCACAACTCCACCGGGGAAGGTGCCAGCAAGGAGTTCTCTGGTAGTTTTTACATTGCTCCGCTAGGCAGTGGAAAGACACCACAAAAGTTGTTCTACCTGCTCTCTGGGCTGAGATGGGGAACCGCTGACTTTTTGACTAAGCCGGTGAAAAAAAGTTCCAAACACACCCCGTGCACAACTCCACCGGGGAAGGTGCCAGCAAGGAGTTCTCTGGTAGTTTTTACATTGCTCCGCTAGGCAGCTGAAAGACACCATAAAAGTTGTTCTACGTGCTCTCTGGGCTGAAATGGGGAACCGCTGACTTTTTGACTAAGCCGGTGAAAAAACGTTCCAAACACACCCCGTGCACAACTCCACCGGGGAAGGTGCCAGCAAGGAGTTCTCTGGTAGTTTTTACATTGCTCCGCTAGGCAGCGGAAAGACACCACAAAAGTTGTTCTACCGGCTCTCTGGGCTGAGATGGGGAACCGCTGAGTTTTTGACTAAGCCGGTGAAAAAAACGTTCCAAACATACCCCGTGCACAACTCCACCGGGGAAGGTGCCAGCAAGGCGTTCTCTGGTAGTTTTTACATTGCTCCGCTAGGCAGCGGAAAGACACCACAAAAGTTGTTCTACCTGCTCTGTGGGCTGAGATGGGGAACCGCTGACTTTTTGACTAAGCCGGTGAAAAAACGTTCCAAACACACCCCGTGCACAATTCCACCGGGGAAGGTGCCAGCAAGGAGTTCTCTGGTAGTTTTTACATTGCTCCGCTAGGCAGCTGAAAGACACCACAAAAGTTGTTCTACCTGCTCTCTGGGCTGAGATGGGGAACCGCTGACTTTTTGACTAAGCCGGTGAAAAAACGTTCCAAACACACCCCGTGCACAACTCCACCGGGGAAGGTGCCAGCAAGGAGTTCTCTGGTAGTTTTTACATTGCTCCGCTAGGCAGTGGAAAGACACCACAAAAGTTGTTCTACCTGCTCTCTGGGCTGAGATGGGGAACCGCTGACTTTTTGACTAAGCCGGTGAAAAAAGTTCCAAACACACCCCGTGCACAACTCCACCGGGGAAGGTGCCAGCAAGGAGTTCTCTGGTAGTTTTTACATTGCTCCGCTAGGCAGCGGAAAGACACCACAAAAGTTGTTCTACCGGCTCTCTGGGCTGAGATGGGGAACCGCTGACTTTTTGACTAAGCCGGTGAAAAAACGTTCCAAACACACCCCGTGCACAACTCCACCGGGGAAGGTGCCAGCAAGGAGTTCTCTGGTAGTTTTTACATTGCTCCGCTAGGCAGCGGAAAGACACCCCGAAAGTTGTTCTACCTGCTCTCTGGGCTGAGATGGGGAACCGCTGACTTTTTGACTAAGCCGGTGAAAAAACGTTCCAAACACACCCCGTGCACAACTCCACCGGGGAAGGTGCCAGCAAGGAGTTCTCTGGTAGTTTTTACATTGCTCCGCTAGGCAGCGGAAAGACACCACAAAAGTTGTTCTACCTGCTCTCTGGGCTGAGATGGGGAACCGCTGACTTTTTGACTAAGCCGGTGAAAAAACGTTCCAAACACACCCCGTGCACAACTCCACCGGGGAAGGTGCCAGCAAGGAGTTCTCTGGTAGTTTTTACATTGCTCCGCTAGGCAGCTGAAAGACACCACAAAAGTTGTTCTACCTGCTCTCTGGGCTGAGATGGGGAACCGCTGACTTTTTGACTAAGCCGGTGAAAAAACGTTCCAAACACACCCCGTGCACAACTCCACCGGGGAAGGTGCCAGCAAGGAGTTCTCTGGTAGTTTTTACATTGCTCCGCTAGGCAGCGGAAAGACACCACAAAAGTTGTTCTACCTGCTCTCTGGGCTGAGATGGGGAACCGCTGACTTTTTGACTAAGACGGTGAAAAAACGTTCCAAACACACCCCGTGCACAACTCCACCGGGGAAGGTGCCAGCAAGGAGTTCTCTGGTAGTTTTTACATTGCTCCGCTAGGCAGCTGAAAGACACCACAAAAGTTGTTCTACCTGCTTTCTGGGCTGAGATGGGGAACCGCTGACTTTTTGACTAAGCCGGTGAAAAAACGTTCCAAACACACCCCGTGCACAACTCCACCGGGGAAGGTGCCAGCAAGGAGTTCTCTGGTAGTTTTTACATTGCTCCGCTAGGCAGTGGAAAGACACCACAAAAGTTGTTCTACCTGCTCTGTGGGCTGAGATGGGGAACCGCTGACTTTTTGACTAAGCCGGTGAAAAAACGTTCCAAACACACCCCGTGCACAATTCCACCGGGGAAGGTGCCAGCAAGGAGTTCTCTGGTAGTTTTTACATTGCTCCGCTAGGCAGCTGAAAGACACCACAAAAGTTGTTCTACCTGCTCTCTGGGCTGAGATGGGGAACCGCTGACTTTTTGACTAAGCCGGTGAAAAAACGTTCCAAACACACCCCGTGCACAACTCCACCGGGGAAGGTGCCAGCAAGGAGTTCTCTGGTAGTTTTTACATTGCTCCGCTAGGCAGTGGAAAGACACCACAAAAGTTGTTCTACCTGCTCTCTGGGCTGAGATGGGGAACCGCTGACTTTTTGACTAAGCCGGTGAAAAAACGTTCCAAACACACCCCGTGCACAACTCCACCGGGGAAGGTGCCAGCAAGGAGTTCTCTGGTAGTTTTTACATTGCTCCGCTAGGCAGCGGAAAGACACCACAAAAGTTGTTCTACCTGCTCTCTGGGCTGAGATGGGGAACCGCTGAGTTTTTGACTAAGCCGGTGAAAAAAAGTTCCAAACACACCCCGTGCACAACTCCACCGGGGAAGGTGCCAGCAAGGAGTTCTCTGGTAGTTTTTACATTGCTCCTCTAGGCAGCGGAAAGACACCACAAAAGTTGTTCTACCTGCTCTGTGGGCTGAGATGGGGAACCGCTGACTTTTTGACTAAGCCGGTGAAAAAACGTTCCAAACACACCCCGTGCACAATTCCACCGGGGAAGGTGCCAGCAAGGAGTTCTCTGGTAGTTTTTACATTGCTCCGCTAGGCAGCTGAAAGACACCACAAAAGTTGTTCTACCGGCTCTCTGGGCTGAGATGGGGAACCGCTGACTTTTTGACTAAGCCGGTGAAAAAACGTTCCAAACACACCCCGTGCACAACTCCACCGGGGAAGGTGCCAGCAAGGAGTTCTCTGGTAGTTTTTACATTGCTCCGCTAGGCAGCGGAAAGACACCACAAAAGTTGTTCTACCTGCTCTCTGGGCTGAGATGGGGAACCGCTGACTTTTTGACTAAGCCGGTGAAAAAAGTTCCAAACACACCCCGTGCACAACTCCACCGGGGAAGGTGCCAGCAAGGAGTTCTCTGGTAGTTTTTACATTGCTCCGCTAGGCAGCTGAAAGACACCACAAAAGTTGTTCTACCTGCTCTCTGGGCTGAGATGGGGAACCGCTGACTTTTTGACTAAGCCGGTGAAAAAACGTTCCAAACACACCCCGTGCACAACTCCACCGGGGAAGGTGCCAGCAAGGAGTTCTCTGGTAGTTTTTACATTGCTCCTCTAGGCAGCTGAAAGACACCACAAAAGTTGTTCTACCGGCTCTCTGGGCTGAGATAGGGAACGGCTGACTTTTTGACTAAGCCGGTGAAAAAACGTTCCAAACACACCCCGTGCACAACTCCACCGGGGAAGGTGCCAGCAAGGAGTTCTCTGATAGTTTTTACATTGCTCCGCTAGGCAGCTGAAAGACACCACAAAAGTTGTTCTACCTGCTCTCTGGGCTGAGATGGGGAACCGCTGACTTTTTGACTAAGCCGGTGAAAAAACGTTCCAAACACACCCCGTGCACAACTCCACCGGGGAAGGTGCCAGCAAGGAGTTCTCTGGTAGTTTTTACATTGCTCCGCTAGGCAGCGGAAAGACACCATAAAAGTTGTTCTACGTGCTCTCTGGGCTGAAATGGGGAACCGCTGACTTTTTGACTAAGCCGGTGAAAAAACGTTCCAAACACACCCCGTGCACAACTCCACCGGGGAAGGTGCCAGCAAGGAGTTCTCTGGTAGTTTTTACATTGCTCCGCTAGGCAGCGGAAAGACACCACAAAAGTTGTTCTACCGGCTCTCTGGGCTGAGATGGGGAACCGCTGAGTTTTTGACTAAGCCGGTGAAAAAACGTTCCAAACACACCCCGTGCACAACTCCACCGGGGAAGGTGCCAGCAAGGAGTTCTCTGGTAGTTTTAACATTGCTCCGCTAGGCAGCTGAAAGACACCACAAAAGTTGTTCTACCTGCTCTGTGGGCTGAGATGGGGAACCGCTGACTTTTTGACTAAGCCGGTGAAAAAAACGTTCCAAACACACCCCGTGCACAACTCCACCGGGGAAGGTGCCAGCAAGGAGTTCTCTGGTAGTTTTTACATTGCTCCGCTAGGCAGCGGAAAGACACCACAAAAGTTGTTCTACCTGCTCTGTGGGCTGAGATGGGGAACCGCTGACTTTTTGACTAAGCCGGTGAAAAAAACGTTCCAAACACACCCCGTGCACAACTCCACCGGGGAAGGTGCCAGCAAGGAGTTCTCTGGTAGTTTTTACATTGCTCCGCTAGGCAGCGGAAAGACACCACAAAAGTTGTTCTACCTGCTTTCTGGGCTGAGATGGGGAACCGCTGACTTTTTGACTAAGCCGGTGAAAAAACGTTCCAAACACAGCCCGTGCACAACTCCACCGGGGAAGGTGCCAGCAAGGAGTTCTCTGGTAGTTTTTACATTGCTCCTCTAGGCATCGGAAAGACACCACAAAAGTTGTTCTACCTGCTCTCTGGGCTGAGATGGGGAACCGCTGACTTTTTGACTAAGCCGGTGAAAAAACGTTCCAAACACACCCCGTGCACAACTCCACCGGGGAAGGTGCCAGCAAGGAGTTCTCTGGTAGTTTTTACATTGCTCCGCTAGGCAGCGGAAAGACACCACAAAAGTTGTTCTACCTGCTCTCTGGGCTGAGATGGGGAACCGCTGACTTTTTGACTAAGCCGGTGAAAAAACGTTCCAAACACACCCCGTGCACAACTCCACCGGGGAAGGTGCCAGCAAGGAGTTCTCTGGTAGTTTTTACATTGCTCCGCTAGGCAGCGGAAAGACACCACAAAAGTTGTTCTACCTGCTCTCTGGGCTGAGATGGGGAACCGCTGACTTTTTGACTAAGCCGGTGAAAAAACGTTCCAAACACACCCCGTGCACAACTCCACCGGGGAAGGTGCCAGCAAGGAGTTCTCTGGTAGTTTTTACATTGCTCCGCTAGGCAGCTGAAAGACACCACAAAAGTTGTTCTACCTGCTCTGTGGGCTGAGATGGGGAACCGCTGACTTTTTGACTAAGCCGGTGAAAAAAACGTTCCAAACACACCCCGTGCACAACTCCACCGGGGAAGGTGCCAGCAAGGAGTTCTCTGGTAGTTTTTACATTGCTCCGCTAGGCAGCGGAAAGACACCACAAAAGTTGTTCTACCGGCTTTCTGGGCTGAGATGGGGAACCGCTGACTTTTTGACTAAGCCGGTGAAAAAACGTTCCAAACACACCCCGTGCACAACTCCACCGGGGAAGGTGCCAGCAAGGAGTTCTCTGGTAGTTTTTACATTGCTCCGCTAGGCAGCTGAAAGACACCACAAAAGTTGTTCTACCGGCTCTCTGGGCTGAGATGGGGAACCGCTGACTTTTTGACTAAGCCGGTGAAAAAACGTTCCAAACACACCCCGTGCACAACTCCACCGGGGAAGGTGCCAGCAAGGAGTTCTCTGGTAGTTTTTACATTGCTCCTCTAGGCATCGGAAAGACACCACAAAAGTTGTTCTACCGGCTCTCTGGGCTGAGATGGGGAACCGCTGACTTTTTGACTAAGCCGGTGAAAAAACGTTCCAAACACACCCCGTGCACAACTCCACCGGGGAAGGTGCCAGCAAGGAGTTCTCTGGTAGTTTTTACATTGCTCCGCTAGGCAGCTGAAAGACACCATAAAAGTTGTTCTACGTGCTCTCTGGGCTGAAATGGGGAACCGCTGACTTTTTGACTAAGCCGGTGAAAAAACGTTCCAAACACACCCCGTGCACAACTCCACCGGGGAAGGTGCCAGCAAGGAGTTCTCTGGTAGTTTTTACATTGCTCCGCTAGGCAGCGGAAAGACACCACAAAAGTTGTTCTACCTGCTCTCTGGGCTGAGATGGGGAACCGCTGACTTTTTGACTAAGCCGGTGAAAAAACGTTCCAAACACACCCCGTGCACAACTCCACCGGGGAAGGTGCCAGCAAGGAGTTCTCTGGTAGTTTTTACATTGCTCCGCTAGGCAGCGGAAAGACACCACAAAAGTTGTTCTACCTGCTCTCTGGGCTGAGATGGGGAACCGCTGACTTTTTGACTAAGCCGGTGAAAAAACGTTCCAAACACACCCCGTGCACAACTCCACCGGGGAAGGTGCCAGCAAGGAGTTCTCTGGTAGTTTTTACATTGCTCCGCTAGGCAGCGGAAAGACACCACAAAAGTTGTTCTACCGGCTCTCTGGGCTGAGATGGGGAACCGCTGACTTTTTGACTAAGCCGGTGAAAAAACGTTCCAAACACACCCCGTGCACAACTCCACCGGGGAAGGTGCCAGCAAGGAGTTCTCTGGTAGTTTTTACATTGCTCCGCTAGGCAGTGGAAAGACACCACAAAAGTTGTTCTACCTGCTCTCTGGGCTGAGATGGGGAACCGCTGACTTTTTGACTAAGCCGGTGAAAAAAAGTTCCAAACACACCCCGTGCACAACTCCACCGGGGAAGGTGCCAGCAAGGAGTTCTCTGGTAGTTTTTACATTGCTCCGCTAGGCAGCTGAAAGACACCATAAAAGTTGTTCTACGTGCTCTCTGGGCTGAAATGGGGAACCGCTGACTTTTTGACTAAGCCGGTGAAAAAACGTTCCAAACACACCCCGTGCACAACTCCACCGGGGAAGGTGCCAGCAAGGAGTTCTCTGGTAGTTTTTACATTGCTCCGCTAGGCAGCGGAAAGACACCACAAAAGTTGTTCTACCGGCTCTCTGGGCTGAGATGGGGAACCGCTGAGTTTTTGACTAAGCCGGTGAAAAAAACGTTCCAAACACACCCCGTGCACAACTCCACCGGGGAAGGTGCCAGCAAGGCGTTCTCTGGTAGTTTTTACATTGCTCCGCTAGGCAGCGGAAAGACACCACAAAAGTTGTTCTACCTGCTCTGTGGGCTGAGATGGGGAACCGCTGACTTTTTGACTAAGCCGGTGAAAAAACGTTCCAAACACACCCCGTGCACAATTCCACCGGGGAAGGTGCCAGCAAGGAGTTCTCTGGTAGTTTTTACATTGCTCCGCTAGGCAGCTGAAAGACACCACAAAAGTTGTTCTACCTGCTCTCTGGGCTGAGATGGGGAACCGCTGACTTTTTGACTAAGCCGGTGAAAAAACGTTCCAAACACACCCCGTGCACAACTCCACCGGGGAAGGTGCCAGCAAGGAGTTCTCTGGTAGTTTTTACATTGCTCCGCTAGGCAGTGGAAAGACACCACAAAAGTTGTTCTACCTGCTCTCTGGGCTGAGATGGGGAACCGCTGACTTTTTGACTAAGCCGGTGAAAAAAGTTCCAAACACACCCCGTGCACAACTCCACCGGGGAAGGTGCCAGCAAGGAGTTCTCTGGTAGTTTTTACATTGCTCCGCTAGGCAGCTGAAAGACACCACAAAAGTTGTTCTACCTGCTCTCTGGGCTGAGATGGGGAACCGCTGACTTTTTGACTAAGCCGGTGAAAAAACGTTCCAAACACACCCCGTGCACAACTCCACCGGGGAAGGTGCCAGCAAGGAGTTCTCTGGTAGTTTTTACATTGCTCCGCTAGGCAGCGGAAAGACACCACAAAAGTTGTTCTACCTGCTCTCTGGGCTGAGATGGGGAACCGCTGACTTTTTGACTAAGCCGGTGAAAAAACGTTCCAAACACACCCCGTGCACAACTCCACCGGGGAAGGTGCCAGCAAGGAGTTCTCTGGTAGTTTTTACATTGCTCCGCTAGGCAGCTGAAAGACACCACAAAAGTTGTTCTACCTGCTCTCTGGGCTGAGATGGGGAACCGCTGACTTTTTGACTAAGCCGGTGAAAAAACGTTCCAAACACACCCCGTGCACAACTCCACCGGGGAAGGTGCCAGCAAGGAGTTCTCTGGTAGTTTTTACATTGCTCCGCTAGGCAGCTGAAAGACACCACAAAAGTTGTTCTACCTGCTCTCTGGGCTGAGATGGGGAACCGCTGACTTTTTGACTAAGCCGGTGAAAAAACGTTCCAAACACACCCCGTGCACAACTCCACCGGGGAAGGTGCCAGCAAGGAGTTCTCTGGTAGTTTTTACATTGCTCCGCTAGGCAGCGGAAAGACACCACAAAAGTTGTTCTACCTGCTCTCTGGGCTGAGATGGGGAACCGCTGACTTTTTGACTAAGACGGTGAAAAAACGTTCCAAACACACCCCGTGCACAACTCCACCGGGGAAGGTGCCAGCAAGGAGTTCTCTGGTAGTTTTTACATTGCTCCGCTAGGCAGCTGAAAGACACCACAAAAGTTGTTCTACCTGCTTTCTGGGCTGAGATGGGGAACCGCTGACTTTTTGACTAAGCCGGTGAAAAAACGTTCCAAACACACCCCGTGCACAACTCCACCGGGGAAGGTGCCAGCAAGGAGTTCTCTGGTAGTTTTTACATTGCTCCGCTAGGCAGTGGAAAGACACCACAAAAGTTGTTCTACCTGCTCTCTGGGCTGAGATGGGGAACCGCTGACTTTTTGACTAAGCCGGTGAAAAAACGTTCCAAACACACCCCGTGCACAATTCCACCGGGGAAGGTGCCAGCAAGGAGTTCTCTGGTAGTTTTTACATTGCTCCGCTAGGCAGCTGAAAGACACCACAAAAGTTGTTCTACCTGCTCTCTGGGCTGAGATGGGGAACCGCTGACTTTTTGACTAAGCCGGTGAAAAAACGTTCCAAACACACCCCGTGCACAACTCCACCGGGGAAGGTGCCAGCAAGGAGTTCTCTGGTAGTTTTTACATTGCTCCGCTAGGCAGTGGAAAGACACCACAAAAGTTGTTCTACCTGCTCTCTGGGCTGAGATGGGGAACCGCTGACTTTTTGACTAAGCCGGTGAAAAAACGTTCCAAACACACCCCGTGCACAACTCCACCGGGGAAGGTGCCAGCAAGGAGTTCTCTGGTAGTTTTTACATTGCTCCGCTAGGCAGCGGAAAGACACCACAAAAGTTGTTCTACCTGCTCTCTGGGCTGAGATGGGGAACCGCTGAGTTTTTGACTAAGCCGGTGAAAAAAAGTTCCAAACACACCCCGTGCACAACTCCACCGGGGAAGGTGCCAGCAAGGAGTTCTCTGGTAGTTTTTACATTGCTCCTCTAGGCAGCGGAAAGACACCACAAAAGTTGTTCTACCTGCTCTGTGGGCTGAGATGGGGAACCGCTGACTTTTTGACTAAGCCGGTGAAAAAACGTTCCAAACACACCCCGTGCACAATTCCACCGGGGAAGGTGCCAGCAAGGAGTTCTCTGGTAGTTTTTACATTGCTCCGCTAGGCAGCTGAAAGACACCACAAAAGTTGTTCTACCTGCTCTGTGGGCTGAGATGGGGAACCGCTGACTTTTTGACTAAGCCGGTGAAAAAAACGTTCCAAACACAGCCCGTGCACAACTCCACCGGGGAAGGTGCCAGCAAGGAGTTCTCTGGTAGTTTTTACATTGCTCCTCTAGGCATCGGAAAGACACCACAAAAGTTGTTCTACCGGCTTTCTGGGCTGAGATGGGGAACCGCTGACTTTTTGACTAAGCCGGTGAAAAAACGTTCCAAACACAGCCCGTGCACAACTCCACCGGGGAAGGTGCCAGCAAGGAGTTCTCTGGTAGTTTTTACATTGCTCCGCTAGGCAGCTGAAAGACACCACAAAAGTTGTTCTACCGGCTCTCTGGGCTGAGATGGGGAACCGCTGACTTTTTGACTAAGCCGGTGAAAAAACGTTCCAAACACACCCCGTGCACAACTCCACCGGGGAAGGTGCCAGCAAGGAGTTCTCTGGTAATTTTTACATTGCTCCGCTAGGCAGCTGAAAGACACCACAAAAGTTGTTCTACCTGCTCTGTGGGCTGAGATGGGGAACCGCTGACTTTTTGACTAAGCCGGTGAAAAAACGTTCCAAACACACCCCGTGCACAACTCCACCGGGGAAGGTGCCAGCAAGGAGTTCTCTGGTAGTTTTTACATTGCTCCGCTAGGCAGCGGAAAGACACCACAAAAGTTGTTCTACCGGCTCTCTGGGCTGAGATGGGGAACCGCTGACTTTTTGACTAAGCCGGTGAAAAAACGTTCCAAACACACCCCGTGCACAACTCCACCGGGGAAGGTGCCAGCAAGGAGTTCTCTGGTAGTTTTTACATTGCTCCTCTAGGCATCGGAAAGACACCACAAAAGTTGTTCTACCGGCTTTCTGGGCTGAGATGGGGAACCGCTGACTTTTTGACTAAGCCGGTGAAAAAACGTTCCAAACACACCCCGTGCACAACTCCACCGGGGAAGGTGCCAGCAAGGAGTTCTCTGGTAGTTTTTACATTGCTCCGCTAGGCAGCTGAAAGACACCACAAAAGTTGTTCTACCGGCTCTCTGGGCTGAGATGGGGAACCGCTGACTTTTTGACTAAGCCGGTGAAAAAACGTTCCAAACACACCCCGTGCACAACTCCACCGGGGAAGGTGCCAGCAAGGAGTTCTCTGGTAATTTTTACATTGCTCCGCTAGGCAGCTGAAAGACACCACAAAAGTTGTTCTACCTGCTCTGTGGGCTGAGATGGGGAACCGCTGACTTTTTGACTAAGCCGGTGAAAAAACGTTCCAAACACACCCCGTGCACAACTCCACCGGGGAAGGTGCCAGCAAGGAGTTCTCTGGTAGTTTTTACATTGCTCTGCTAGGCAGCGGAAAGACACCACAAAAGTTGTTCTACCGGCTCTCTGGGCTGAGATGGGGAACCGCTGACTTTTTGACTAAGCCGGTGAAAAAACGTTCCAAACACACCCCGTGCACAACTCCACCGGGGAAGGTGCCAGCAAGGAGTTCTCTGGTAGTTTTTACATTGCTCCGCTAGGCAGCTGAAAGACACCATAAAAGTTGTTCTACGTGCTCTCTGGGCTGAAATGGGGAACCGCTGACTTTTTGACTAAGCCGGTGAAAAAACGTTCCAAACACAGCCCGTGCACAACTCCACCGGGGAAGGTGCCAGCAAGGAGTTCTCTGGTAGTTTTTACATTGCTCCGCTAGGCAGCGGAAAGACACCACAAAAGTTGTTCTACCTGCTTTCTGTGGGCTGAGATGGGGAACCGCTGACTTTTTGACTAAGCCGGTGAAAAAAACGTTCCAAACCCACCCCGTGCACAACTCCACCGAGGAAGGTGCCAGCAAGGAGTTCTCTGGTAGTTTTTACATTGCTCCGCTAGGCAGCTGAAAGACACCACAAAAGTTGTTCTACCTGCTCTGTGGGCTGAGATGGGGAACCGCTGACTTTTTGACTAAGCCGGTGAAAAAACGTTCCAAACACACCCCGTGCACAACTCCACCGGGGAAGGTGCCAGCAAGGAGTTCTCTGGTAGTTTTTACATTGCTCCGCTAGGCAGCGGAAAGACACCACAAAAGTTGTTCTACCGGCTCTCTGGGCTGAGATGGGGAACCGCTGACTTTTTGACTAAGCCGGTGAAAAAACGTTCCAAACACACCCCGTGCACAACTCCACCGGGGAAGGTGCCAGCAAGGAGTTCTCTGGTAGTTTTTACATTGCTCCGCTAGGCAGCTGAAAGACACCATAAAAGTTGTTCTACGTGCTCTCTGGGCTGAAATGGGGAACCGCTGACTTTTTGACTAAGCCGGTGAAAAAACGTTCCAAACACACCCCGTGCACAACTCCACCGGGGAAGGTGCCAGCAAGGAGTTCTCTGGTAGTTTTTACATTGCTCCGCTAGGCAGCGGAAAGACACCACAAAAGTTGTTCTACCGGCTCTCTGGGCTGAGATGGGGAACCGCTGACTTTTTGACTAAGCCGGTGAAAAAAACGTTCCAAACACAGCCCGTGCACAACTCCACCGGGGAAGGTGCCAGCAAGGAGTTCTCTGGTAGTTTTTACATTGCTCCGCTAGGCAGCTGAAAGACACCATAAAAGTTGTTCTACGTGCTCTCTGGGCTGAAATGGGGAACCGCTGACTTTTTGACTAAGCCGGTGAAAAAACGTTCCAAACACACCCCGTGCACAACTCCACCGGGGAAGGTGCCAGCAAGGAGTTCTCTGGTAGTTTTTACATTGCTCCGCTAGGCAGCTGAAAGACACCATAAAAGTTGTTCTACGTGCTCTCTGGGCTGAAATGGGGAACCGCTGACTTTTTGACTAAGCCGGTGAAAAAACGTTCCAAACACAGCCCGTGCACAACTCCACCGGGGAAGGTGCCAGCAAGTAGTTCTCTGGTAGTTTTTACATTGCTCCGCTAGGCAGCGGAAAGACACCACAAAAGTTGTTCTACCGGCTCTCTGGGCTGAGATGGGGAACCGCTGACTTTTTGACTAAGCCGGTGAAAAAACGTTCCAAACACACCCCGTGCACAACTCCACCGGGGAAGGTGCCAGCAAGGAGTTCTCTGGTAGTTTTTACATTGCTCCGCTAGGCAGCGGAAAGACACCACAAAAGTTGTTCTACCTGCTCTGTGGGCTGAGATGGGGAACCGCTGACTTTTTGACTAAGCCGGTGAAAAAAACGTTCCAAACACACCCCGTGCACAACTCCACCGGGGAAGGTGCCAGCAAGGAGTTCTCTGGTAGTTTTTACATTGCTCCGCTAGGCAGCGGAAAGACACCACAAAAGTTGTTCTACCTGCTTTCTGGGCTGAGATGGGGAACCGCTGACTTTTTGACTAAGCCGGTGAAAAAACGTTCCAAACACAGCCCGTGCACAACTCCACCGGGGAAGGTGCCAGCAAGGAGTTCTCTGGTAGTTTTTACATTGCTCCTCTAGGCATCGGAAAGACACCACAAAAGTTGTTCTACCTGCTCTCTGGGCTGAGATGGGGAACCGCTGACTTTTTGACTAAGCCGGTGAAAAAACGTTCCAAACACACCCCGTGCACAACTCCACCGGGGAAGGTGCCAGCAAGGAGTTCTCTGGTAGTTTTTACATTGCTCCGCTAGGCAGCGGAAAGACACCACAAAAGTTGTTCTACCTGCTCTCTGGGCTGAGATGGGGAACCGCTGACTTTTTGACTAAGCCGGTGAAAAAACGTTCCAAACACACCCCGTGCACAACTCCACCGGGGAAGGTGCCAGCAAGGAGTTCTCTGGTAGTTTTTACATTGCTCCGCTAGGCAGCGGAAAGACACCACAAAAGTTGTTCTACCTGCTCTCTGGGCTGAGATGGGGAACCGCTGACTTTTTGACTAAGCCGGTGAAAAAACGTTCCAAACACACCCCGTGCACAACTCCACCGGGGAAGGTGCCAGCAAGGAGTTCTCTGGTAGTTTTTACATTGCTCCGCTAGGCAGCTGAAAGACACCACAAAAGTTGTTCTACCTGCTCTGTGGGCTGAGATGGGGAACCGCTGACTTTTTGACTAAGCCGGTGAAAAAAACGTTCCAAACACACCCCGTGCACAACTCCACCGGGGAAGGTGCCAGCAAGGAGTTCTCTGGTAGTTTTTACATTGCTCCTCTAGGCATCGGAAAGACACCACAAAAGTTGTTCTACCGGCTTTCTGGGCTGAGATGGGGAACCGCTGACTTTTTGACTAAGCCGGTGAAAAAACGTTCCAAACACACCCCGTGCACAACTCCACCGGGGAAGGTGCCAGCAAGGAGTTCTCTGGTAGTTTTTACATTGCTCCGCTAGGCAGCTGAAAGACACCACAAAAGTTGTTCTACCTGCTCTCTGGGCTGAGATGGGGAATCGCTGACTTTTTGACTAAGCCGGTGAAAAAACGTTCCAAACACACCCCGTGCACAACTCCACCGGGGAAGGTGCCAGCAAGGAGTTCTCTGGTAGTTTTTACATTGCTCCGCTAGGCAGCTGAAAGACACCACAAAAGTTGTTCTACCTGCTTTCTGGGCTGAGATGGGGAACCGCTGACTTTTTGACTAAGCCGGTGAAAAAAACGTTCCAAACCCACCCCGTGCACAACTCCACCGAGGAAGGTGCCAGCAAGGAGTTCTCTGGTAGTTTTTACATTGCTCCGCTAGGCAGCGGAAAGACACCACAAAAGTTGTTCTACCGGCTCTCTGGGCTGAGATGGGGAACCGCTGACTTTTTGACTAAGCCGGTGAAAAAACGTTCCAAACACAGCCCGTGCACAACTCCACCGGGGAAGGTGCCAGCAAGGAGTTCTCTGGTAGTTTTTACATTGCTCCGCTAGGCAGCGGAAAGACACCACAAAAGTTGTTCTACCGGCTCTCTGGGCTGAGATGGGGAACCGCTGACTTTTTGACTAAGCCGGTGAAAAAACGTTCCAAACACACCCCGTGCACAACTCCACCGGGGAAGGTGCCAGCAAGGAGTTCTCTGGTAGTTTTTACATTGCTCCGCTAGGCAGCTGAAAGACACCATAAAAGTTGTTCTACGTGCTCTCTGGGCTGAAATGGGGAACCGCTGACTTTTTGACTAAGCCGGTGAAAAAACGTTCCAAACACACCCCGTGCACAACTCCACCGGGGAAGGTGCCAGCAAGGAGTTCTCTGGTAGTTTTTACATTGCTCCGCTAGGCAGCGGAAAGACACCACAAAAGTTGTTCTACCTGCTCTCTGGGCTGAGATGGGGAACCGCTGACTTTTTGACTAAGCCGGTGAAAAAACGTTCCAAACACACCCCGTGCACAACTCCACCGGGGAAGGTGCCAGCAAGGAGTTCTCTGGTAGTTTTTACATTGCTCCGCTAGGCAGCGGAAAGACACCACAAAAGTTGTTCTACCGGCTCTCTGGGCTGAGATGGGGAACCGCTGACTTTTTGACTAAGCCGGTGAAAAAACGTTCCAAACACACCCCGTGCACAACTCCACCGGGGAAGGTGCCAGCAAGGAGTTCTCTGGTAGTTTTTACATTGCTCCGCTAGGCAGCTGAAAGACACCACAAAAGTTGTTCTACCTGCTCTCTGGGCTGAGATGGGGAACCGCTGACTTTTTGACTAAGCCGGTGAAAAAACGTTCCAAACACACCCCGTGCACAACTCCACCGGGGAAGGTGCCAGCAAGGAGTTCTCTGGTAGTTTTTACATTGCTCCGCTAGGCAGCTGAAAGACACCACAAAAGTTGTTCTACCTGCTCTCTGGGCTGAGATGGGGAACCGCTGACTTTTTGACTAAGCCGGTGAAAAAACGTTCCAAACACAGCCCGTGCACAACTCCACCGGGGAAGGTGCCAGCAAGGAGTTCTCTGGTAGTTTTTACATTGCTCCGCTAGGCAGTGGAAAGACACCACAAAAGTTGTTCTACCTGCTCTCTGGGCTGAGATGGGGAACCGCTGACTTTTTGACTAAGCCGGTGAAAAAAAGTTCCAAACACACCCCGTGCACAACTCCACCGGGGAAGGTGCCAGCAAGGAGTTCTCTGGTAGTTTTTACATTGCTCCGCTAGGCAGTGGAAAGACACCACAAAAGTTGTTCTACCTGCTCTCTGGGCTGAGATGGGGAACCGCTGACTTTTTGACTAAGCCGGTGAAAAAAAGTTCCAAACACACCCCGTGCACAACTCCACCGGGGAAGGTGCCAGCAAGGAGTTCTCTGGTAGTTTTTACATTGCTCCGCTAGGCAGCTGAAAGACACCATAAAAGTTGTTCTACGTGCTCTCTGGGCTGAAATGGGGAACCGCTGACTTTTTGACTAAGCCGGTGAAAAAACGTTCCAAACACACCCCGTGCACAACTCCACCGGGGAAGGTGCCAGCAAGGAGTTCTCTGGTAGTTTTTACATTGCTCCGCTAGGCAGCGGAAAGACACCACAAAAGTTGTTCTACCGGCTCTCTGGGCTGAGATGGGGAACCGCTGAGTTTTTGACTAAGCCGGTGAAAAAAACGTTCCAAACATACCCCGTGCACAACTCCACCGGGGAAGGTGCCAGCAAGGCGTTCTCTGGTAGTTTTTACATTGCTCCGCTAGGCAGCGGAAAGACACCACAAAAGTTGTTCTACCTGCTCTGTGGGCTGAGATGGGGAACCGCTGACTTTTTGACTAAGCCGGTGAAAAAACGTTCCAAACACACCCCGTGCACAATTCCACCGGGGAAGGTGCCAGCAAGGAGTTCTCTGGTAGTTTTTACATTGCTCCGCTAGGCAGCGGAAAGACACCACAAAAGTTGTTCTACCTGCTCTCTGGGCTGAGATGGGGAACCGCTGACTTTTTGACTAAGCCGGTGAAAAAACGTTCCAAACACACCCCGTGCACAACTCCACCGGGGAAGGTGCCAGCAAGGAGTTCTCTGGTAGTTTTTACATTGCTCCGCTAGGCAGTGGAAAGACACCACAAAAGTTGTTCTACCTGCTCTCTGGGCTGAGATGGGGAACCGCTGACTTTTTGACTAAGCCGGTGAAAAAAGTTCCAAACACACCCCGTGCACAACTCCACCGGGGAAGGTGCCAGCAAGGAGTTCTCTGGTAGTTTTTACATTGCTCCGCTAGGCAGCTGAAAGACACCACAAAAGTTGTTCTACCTGCTCTCTGGGCTGAGATGGGGAACCGCTGACTTTTTGACTAAGCCGGTGAAAAAACGTTCCAAACACACCCCGTGCACAACTCCACCGGGGAAGGTGCCAGCAAGGAGTTCTCTGGTAGTTTTTACATTGCTCCGCTAGGCAGCGGAAAGACACCACAAAAGTTGTTCTACCTGCTCTCTGGGCTGAGATGGGGAACCGCTGACTTTTTGACTAAGCCGGTGAAAAAACGTTCCAAACACACCCCGTGCACAACTCCACCGGGGAAGGTGCCAGCAAGGAGTTCTCTGGTAGTTTTTACATTGCTCCGCTAGGCAGCGGAAAGACACCACAAAAGTTGTTCTACCTGCTCTCTGGGCTGAGATGGGGAACCGCTGACTTTTTGACTAAGCCGGTGAAAAAACGTTCCAAACACAGCCCGTGCACAACTCCACCGGGGAAGGTGCCAGCAAGGAGTTCTCTGGTAGTTTTTACATTGCTCCGCTAGGCAGCTGAAAGACACCACAAAAGTTGTTCTACCTGCTCTCTGGGCTGAGATGGGGAACCGCTGACTTTTTGACTAAGCCGGTGAAAAAACGTTCCAAACACACCCCGTGCACAACTCCACCGGGGAAGGTGCCAGCAAGGAGTTCTCTGGTAGTTTTTACATTGCTCCGCTAGGCAGCGGAAAGACACCACAAAAGTTGTTCTACCTGCTCTCTGGGCTGAGATGGGGAACCGCTGACTTTTTGACTAAGACGGTGAAAAAACGTTCCAAACACACCCCGTGCACAACTCCACCGGGGAAGGTGCCAGCAAGGAGTTCTCTGGTAGTTTTTACATTGCTCCGCTAGGCAGCTGAAAGACACCACAAAAGTTGTTCTACCTGCTTTCTGGGCTGAGATGGGGAACCGCTGACTTTTTGACTAAGCCGGTGAAAAAACGTTCCAAACACACCCCGTGCACAACTCCACCGGGGAAGGTGCCAGCAAGGAGTTCTCTGGTAGTTTTTACATTGCTCCGCTAGGCAGTGGAAAGACACCACAAAAGTTGTTCTACCTGCTCTCTGGGCTGAGATGGGGAACCGCTGACTTTTTGACTAAGCCGGTGAAAAAACGTTCCAAACACACCCCGTGCACAATTCCACCGGGGAAGGTGCCAGCAAGGAGTTCTCTGGTAGTTTTTACATTGCTCCGCTAGGCAGCTGAAAGACACCACAAAAGTTGTTCTACCTGCTCTCTGGGCTGAGATGGGGAACCGCTGACTTTTTGACTAAGCCGGTGAAAAAACGTTCCAAACACACCCCGTGCACAACTCCACCGGGGAAGGTGCCAGCAAGGAGTTCTCTGGTAGTTTTTACATTGCTCCGCTAGGCAGTGGAAAGACACCACAAAAGTTGTTCTACCTGCTCTCTGGGCTGAGATGGGGAACCGCTGACTTTTTGACTAAGCCGGTGAAAAAACGTTCCAAACACACCCCGTGCACATCTCCACCGGGGAAGGTGCCAGCAAGGAGTTCTCTGGTAGTTTTTACATTGCTCCGCTAGGCAGCGGAAAGACACCACAAAAGTTGTTCTACCTGCTCTCTGGGCTGAGATGGGGAACCGCTGAGTTTTTGACTAAGCCGATGAAAAAAAGTTCCAAACACACCCCGTGCACAACTCCACCGGGGAAGGTGCCAGCAAGGAGTTCTCTGGTAGTTTTTACATTGCTCCTCTAGGCAGCGGAAAGACACCACAAAAGTTGTTCTATCTGCTCTCTGGGCTGAGATGGGGAACCGCTGACTTTTTGACTAAGCCGGTGAAAAAACGTTCCAAACACACCCCGTGCACAATTCCACCGGGGAAGGTGCCAGCAAGGAGTTCTCCTGTAGTTTTTACATTGCTCCGCTAGGCAGCTGAAAGACACCACAAAAGTTGTTCTACCGGCTCTCTGGGCTGAAATGGGGAACCGCTGACTTTTTGACTAAGCCGGTGAAAAAACGTTCCAAACACAGCCCGTGCACAACTCCACCGGGGAAGGTGCCAGCAAGGAGTTCTCTGGTAGTTTTTACATTGCTCCGCTAGGCAGCGGAAAGACACCACAAAAGTTGTTCTACCGGCTCTCTGGGCTGAGATGGGGAACCGCTGACTTTTTGACTAAGCCGGTGAAAAAACGTTCCAAACACACCCCGTGCACAACTCCACCGGGGAAGGTGCCAGCAAGGAGTTCTCTGGTAGTTTTTACATTGCTCCGCTAGGCAGCTGAAAGACACCACAAAAGTTGTTCTACCTGCTCTCTGGGCTGAGATGGGGAACCGCTGACTTTTTGACTAAGCCGGTGAAAAAACGTTCCAAACACACCCCGTGCACAACTCCACCGGGGAAGGTGCCAGCAAGGAGTTCTCTGGTAGTTTTTACATTGCTCCGCTAGGCAGCTGAAAGACACCACAAAAGTTGTTCTACCTGCTCTCTGGGCTGAGATGGGGAACCGCTGACTTTTTGACTAAGCCGGTGAAAAAACGTTCCAAACACAGCCCGTGCACAACTCCACCGGGGAAGGTGCCAGCAAGGAGTTCTCTGGTAGTTTTTACATTGCTCCGCTAGGCAGTGGAAAGACACCACAAAAGTTGTTCTACCTGCTCTCTGGGCTGAGATGGGGAACCGCTGACTTTTTGACTAAGCCGGTGAAAAAAAGTTCCAAACACACCCCGTGCACAACTCCACCGGGGAAGGTGCCAGCAAGGAGTTCTCTGGTAGTTTTTACATTGCTCCGCTAGGCAGTGGAAAGACACCACAAAAGTTGTTCTACCTGCTCTCTGGGCTGAGATGGGGAACCGCTGACTTTTTGACTAAGCCGGTGAAAAAAAGTTCCAAACACACCCCGTGCACAACTCCACCGGGGAAGGTGCCAGCAAGGAGTTCTCTGGTAGTTTTTACATTGCTCCGCTAGGCAGCTGAAAGACACCATAAAAGTTGTTCTACGTGCTCTCTGGGCTGAAATGGGGAACCGCTGACTTTTTGACTAAGCCGGTGAAAAAACGTTCCAAACACACCCCGTGCACAACTCCACCGGGGAAGGTGCCAGCAAGGAGTTCTCTGGTAGTTTTTACATTGCTCCGCTAGGCAGCGGAAAGACACCACAAAAGTTGTTCTACCGGCTCTCTGGGCTGAGATGGGGAACCGCTGAGTTTTTGACTAAGCCGGTGAAAAAAACGTTCCAAACATACCCCGTGCACAACTCCACCGGGGAAGGTGCCAGCAAGGCGTTCTCTGGTAGTTTTTACATTGCTCCGCTAGGCAGCGGAAAGACACCACAAAAGTTGTTCTACCTGCTCTGTGGGCTGAGATGGGGAACCGCTGACTTTTTGACTAAGCCGGTGAAAAAACGTTCCAAACACACCCCGTGCACAATTCCACCGGGGAAGGTGCCAGCAAGGAGTTCTCTGGTAGTTTTTACATTGCTCCGCTAGGCAGCGGAAAGACACCACAAAAGTTGTTCTACCTGCTCTCTGGGCTGAGATGGGGAACCGCTGACTTTTTGACTAAGCCGGTGAAAAAACGTTCCAAACACACCCCGTGCACAACTCCACCGGGGAAGGTGCCAGCAAGGAGTTCTCTGGTAGTTTTTACATTGCTCCGCTAGGCAGTGGAAAGACACCACAAAAGTTGTTCTACCTGCTCTCTGGGCTGAGATGGGGAACCGCTGACTTTTTGACTAAGCCGGTGAAAAAAGTTCCAAACACACCCCGTGCACAACTCCACCGGGGAAGGTGCCAGCAAGGAGTTCTCTGGTAGTTTTTACATTGCTCCGCTAGGCAGCTGAAAGACACCACAAAAGTTGTTCTACCTGCTCTCTGGGCTGAGATGGGGAACCGCTGACTTTTTGACTAAGCCGGTGAAAAAACGTTCCAAACACACCCCGTGCACAACTCCACCGGGGAAGGTGCCAGCAAGGAGTTCTCTGGTAGTTTTTACATTGCTCCGCTAGGCAGCGGAAAGACACCACAAAAGTTGTTCTACCTGCTCTCTGGGCTGAGATGGGGAACCGCTGACTTTTTGACTAAGCCGGTGAAAAAACGTTCCAAACACACCCCGTGCACAACTCCACCGGGGAAGGTGCCAGCAAGGAGTTCTCTGGTAGTTTTTACATTGCTCCGCTAGGCAGCGGAAAGACACCACAAAAGTTGTTCTACCTGCTCTCTGGGCTGAGATGGGGAACCGCTGACTTTTTGACTAAGCCGGTGAAAAAACGTTCCAAACACAGCCCGTGCACAACTCCACCGGGGAAGGTGCCAGCAAGGAGTTCTCTGGTAGTTTTTACATTGCTCCGCTAGGCAGCTGAAAGACACCACAAAAGTTGTTCTACCTGCTCTCTGGGCTGAGATGGGGAACCGCTGACTTTTTGACTAAGCCGGTGAAAAAACGTTCCAAACACACCCCGTGCACAACTCCACCGGGGAAGGTGCCAGCAAGGAGTTCTCTGGTAGTTTTTACATTGCTCCGCTAGGCAGCGGAAAGACACCACAAAAGTTGTTCTACCTGCTCTCTGGGCTGAGATGGGGAACCGCTGACTTTTTGACTAAGACGGTGAAAAAACGTTCCAAACACACCCCGTGCACAACTCCACCGGGGAAGGTGCCAGCAAGGAGTTCTCTGGTAGTTTTTACATTGCTCCGCTAGGCAGCTGAAAGACACCACAAAAGTTGTTCTACCTGCTTTCTGGGCTGAGATGGGGAACCGCTGACTTTTTGACTAAGCCGGTGAAAAAACGTTCCAAACACACCCCGTGCACAACTCCACCGGGGAAGGTGCCAGCAAGGAGTTCTCTGGTAGTTTTTACATTGCTCCGCTAGGCAGTGGAAAGACACCACAAAAGTTGTTCTACCTGCTCTCTGGGCTGAGATGGGGAACCGCTGACTTTTTGACTAAGCCGGTGAAAAAACGTTCCAAACACACCCCGTGCACAATTCCACCGGGGAAGGTGCCAGCAAGGAGTTCTCTGGTAGTTTTTACATTGCTCCGCTAGGCAGCTGAAAGACACCACAAAAGTTGTTCTACCTGCTCTCTGGGCTGAGATGGGGAACCGCTGACTTTTTGACTAAGCCGGTGAAAAAACGTTCCAAACACACCCCGTGCACAACTCCACCGGGGAAGGTGCCAGCAAGGAGTTCTCTGGTAGTTTTTACATTGCTCCGCTAGGCAGTGGAAAGACACCACAAAAGTTGTTCTACCTGCTCTCTGGGCTGAGATGGGGAACCGCTGACTTTTTGACTAAGCCGGTGAAAAAACGTTCCAAACACACCCCGTGCACAACTCCACCAGGGAAGGTGCCAGCAAGGAGTTCTCTGGTAGTTTTTACATTGCTCCGCTAGGCAGCGGAAAGACACCACAAAAGTTGTTCTACCTGCTCTCTGGGCTGAGATGGGGAACCGCTGAGTTTTTGACTAAGCCGGTGAAAAAAAGTTCCAAACACACCCCGTGCACAACTCCACCGGGGAAGGTGCCAGCAAGGAGTTCTCTGGTAGTTTTTACATTGCTCCTCTAGGCAGCGGAAAGACACCACAAAAGTTGTTCTATCTGCTCTCTGGGCTGAGATGGGGAACCGCTGACTTTTTGACTAAGCCGGTGAAAAAACGTTCCAAACACACCCCGTGCACAATTCCACCGGGGAAGGTGCCAGCAAGGAGTTCTCCTGTAGTTTTTACATTGCTCCGCTAGGCAGCTGAAAGACACCACAAAAGTTGTTCTACCGGCTCTCTGGGCTGAA
The DNA here is from genome assembly GCF_963210335.1 of Falco punctatus. Lineage (NCBI taxonomy): Eukaryota > Metazoa > Chordata > Aves > Falconiformes > Falconidae > Falco > Falco punctatus. The sequence continues at coordinate 22,662 of NW_027660094.1, forward strand.
ATGGGGAACCGCTGACTTTTTGACTAAGCCGGTGAAAAAACGTTCCAAACACACCCCGTGCACAACTCCACCGGGGAAGGTGCCAGCAAGGAGTTCTCTGGTAGTTTTTACATTGCTCCGCTAGGCAGCGGAAAGACACCACAAAAGTTGTTCTACCTGCTCTCTGGGCTGAGATGGGGAACCGCTGACTTTTTGACTAAGCCGGTGAAAAAAGTTCCAAACACACCCCGTGCACAACTCCACCGGGGAAGGTGCCAGCAAGGAGTTCTCTGGTAGTTTTTACATTGCTCCGCTAGGCAGCTGAAAGACACCACAAAAGTTGTTCTACCTGCTCTCTGGGCTGAGATGGGGAACCGCTGACTTTTTGACTAAGCCGGTGAAAAAACGTTCCAAACACACCCCGTGCACAACTCCACCGGGGAAGGTGCCAGCAAGGAGTTCTCTGGTAGTTTTTACATTGCTCCTCTAGGCAGCTGAAAGACACCACAAAAGTTGTTCTACCGGCTCTCTGGGCTGAGATAGGGAACCGCTGACTTTTTGACTAAGCCGGTGAAAAAACGTTCCAAACACACCCCGTGCACAACTCCACCGGGGAAGGTGCCAGCAAGGAGTTCTCTGATAGTTTTTACATTGCTCCGCTAGGCAGCTGAAAGACACCACAAAAGTTGTTCTACCTGCTCTCTGGGCTGAGATGGGGAACCGCTGACTTTTTGACTAAGCCGGTGAAAAAACGTTCCAAACACACCCCGTGCACAACTCCACCGGGGAAGGTGCCAGCAAGGAGTTCTCTGGTAGTTTTTACATTGCTCCGCTAGGCAGCGGAAAGACACCACAAAAGTTGTTCTACCTGCTTTCTGGGCTGAGATGGGGAACCGCTGACTTTTTGACTAAGCCGGTGAAAAAACGTTCCAAACACACCCCGTGCACAACTCCACCGGGGAAGGTGCCAGCAAGGAGTTCTCTGGTAGTTTTTACATTGCTCCGCTAGGCAGCGGAAAGACACCACAAAAGTTGTTCTACCTGCTCTCTGGGCTGAGATGGGGAACCGCTGACTTTTTGACTAAGCCGGTGAAAAAACGTTCCAAACACACCCCGTGCACAACTCCACCGGGGAAGGTGCCAGCAAGGAGTTCTCTGGTAGTTTTTACATTGCTCCGCTAGGCAGCTGAAAGACACCACAAAAGTTGTTCTACCTGCTCTCTGGGATGAGATGGGGAACCGCTGACTTTTTGACTAAGCCGGTGAAAAAACGTTCCAAACACACCCCGTGCACAACTCCACCGGGGAAGGTGCCAGCAAGGAGTTCTCTGGTAGTTTTTACATTGCTCCGCTAGGCAGCGGAAAGACACCACAAAAGTTGTTCTACCTGCTCTCTGGGCTGAGATGGGGAACCGCTGACTTTTTGACTAAGCCGGTGAAAAAACGTTCCAAACACAGCCCGTGCACAACTCCACCGGGGAAGGTGCCAGCAAGGAGTTCTCTGGTAGTTTTTACATTGCTCCGCTAGGCAGCGGAAAGACACCACAAAAGTTGTTCTACCTGCTTTCTGTGGGCTGAGATGGGGAACCGCTGACTTTTTGACTAAGCCGGTGAAAAAAACGTTCCAAACCCACCCCGTGCACAACTCCACCGAGGAAGGTGCCAGCAAGGAGTTCTCTGGTAGTTTTTACATTGCTCCGCTAGGCAGCTGAAAGACACCACAAAAGTTGTTCTACCTGCTCTGTGGGCTGAGATGGGGAACCGCTGACTTTTTGACTAAGCCGGTGAAAAAACGTTCCAAAAACACCCCGTGCACAACTCCACCGGGGAAGGTGCCAGCAAGGAGTTCTCTGGTAGTTTTTACATTGCTCCGCTAGGCAGCGGAAAGACACCACAAAAGTTGTTCTACCGGCTCTCTGGGCTGAGATGGGGAACCGCTGACTTTTTGACTAAGCCGGTGAAAAAACGTTCCAAACACACCCCGTGCACAACTCCACCGGGGAAGGTGCCAGCAAGGAGTTCTCTGGTAGTTTTTACATTGCTCCGCTAGGCAGCTGAAAGACACCATAAAAGTTGTTCTACGTGCTCTCTGGGCTGAAATGGGGAACCGCTGACTTTTTGACTAAGCCGGTGAAAAAACGTTCCAAACACACCCCGTGCACAACTCCACCGGGGAAGGTGCCAGCAAGGAGTTCTCTGGTAGTTTTTACATTGCTCCGCTAGGCAGCGGAAAGACACCACAAAAGTTGTTCTACCGGCTCTCTGGGCTGAGATGGGGAACCGCTGACTTTTTGACTAAGCCGGTGAAAAAAACGTTCCAAACACAGCCCGTGCACAACTCCACCGGGGAAGGTGCCAGCAAGGAGTTCTCTGGTAGTTTTTACATTGCTCCGCTAGGCAGCTGAAAGACACCATAAAAGTTGTTCTACGTGCTCTCTGGGCTGAAATGGGGAACCGCTGACTTTTTGACTAAGCCGGTGAAAAAACGTTCCAAACACACCCCGTGCACAACTCCACCGGGGAAGGTGCCAGCAAGGAGTTCTCTGGTAGTTTTTACATTGCTCCGCTAGGCAGCTGAAAGACACCATAAAAGTTGTTCTACGTGCTCTCTGGGCTGAAATGGGGAACCGCTGACTTTTTGACTAAGCCGGTGAAAAAACGTTCCAAACACAGCCCGTGCACAACTCCACCGGGGAAGGTGCCAGCAAGTAGTTCTCTGGTAGTTTTTACATTGCTCCGCTAGGCAGCGGAAAGACACCACAAAAGTTGTTCTACCGGCTCTCTGGGCTGAGATGGGGAACCGCTGACTTTTTGACTAAGCCGGTGAAAAAACGTTCCAAACACACCCCGTGCACAACTCCACCGGGGAAGGTGCCAGCAAGGAGTTCTCTGGTAGTTTTTACATTGCTCCGCTAGGCAGCTGAAAGACACCACAAAAGTTGTTCTACCTGCTCTGTGGGCTGAGATGGGGAACCGCTGACTTTTTGACTAAGCCGGTGAAAAAAACGTTCCAAACACACCCCGTGCACAACTCCACCGGGGAAGGTGCCAGCAAGGAGTTCTCTGGTAGTTTTTACATTGCTCCGCTAGGCAGCGGAAAGACACCACAAAAGTTGTTCTACCTGCTCTGTGGGCTGAGATGGGGAACCGCTGACTTTTTGACTAAGCCGGTGAAAAAAACGTTCCAAACACACCCCGTGCACAACTCCACCGGGGAAGGTGCCAGCAAGGAGTTCTCTGGTAGTTTTTACATTGCTCCGCTAGGCAGCGGAAAGACACCACAAAAGTTGTTCTACCTGCTTTCTGGGCTGAGATGGGGAACCGCTGACTTTTTGACTAAGCCGGTGAAAAAACGTTCCAAACACAGCCCGTGCACAACTCCACCGGGGAAGGTGCCAGCAAGGAGTTCTCTGGTAGTTTTTACATTGCTCCTCTAGGCATCGGAAAGACACCACAAAAGTTGTTCTACCTGCTCTCTGGGCTGAGATGGGGAACCGCTGACTTTTTGACTAAGCCGGTGAAAAAACGTTCCAAACACACCCCGTGCACAACTCCACCGGGGAAGGTGCCAGCAAGGAGTTTTCTGGTAGTTTTTACATTGCTCCGCTAGGCAGCGGAAAGACACCACAAAAGTTGTTCTACCTGCTCTCTGGGCTGAGATGGGGAACCGCTGACTTTTTGACTAAGCCGGTGAAAAAACGTTCCAAACACACCCCGTGCACAACTCCACCGGGGAAGGTGCCAGCAAGGAGTTCTCTGGTAGTTTTTACATTGCTCCGCTAGGCAGCGGAAAGACACCACAAAAGTTGTTCTACCTGCTCTCTGGGCTGAGATGGGGAACCGCTGACTTTTTGACTAAGCCGGTGAAAAAACGTTCCAAACACACCCCGTGCACAACTCCACCGGGGAAGGTGCCAGCAAGGAGTTCTCTGGTAGTTTTTACATTGCTCCGCTAGGCAGCTGAAAGACACCACAAAAGTTGTTCTACCTGCTCTGTGGGCTGAGATGGGGAACCGCTGACTTTTTGACTAAGCCGGTGAAAAAAACGTTCCAAACACACCCCGTGCACAACTCCACCGGGGAAGGTGCCAGCAAGGAGTTCTCTGGTAGTTTTTACATTGCTCCTCTAGGCATCGGAAAGACACCACAAAAGTTGTTCTACCGGCTTTCTGGGCTGAGATGGGGAACCGCTGACTTTTTGACTAAGCCGGTGAAAAAACGTTCCAAACACACCCCGTGCACAACTCCACCGGGGAAGGTGCCAGCAAGGAGTTCTCTGGTAGTTTTTACATTGCTCCGCTAGGCAGCTGAAAGACACCACAAAAGTTGTTCTACCTGCTCTCTGGGCTGAGATGGGGAACCGCTGACTTTTTGACTAAGCCGGTGAAAAAACGTTCCAAACACACCCCGTGCACAACTCCACCGGGGAAGGTGCCAGCAAGGAGTTCTCTGGTAGTTTTTACATTGCTCCGCTAGGCAGCTGAAAGACACCACAAAAGTTGTTCTACCTGCTTTCTGGGCTGAGATGGGGAACCGCTGACTTTTTGACTAAGCCGGTGAAAAAAACGTTCCAAACCCACCCCGTGCACAACTCCACCGAGGAAGGTGCCAGCAAGGAGTTCTCTGGTAGTTTTTACATTGCTCCGCTAGGCAGCTGAAAGACACCACAAAAGTTGTTCTACCTGCTCTGTGGGCTGAGATGGGGAACCGCTGACTTTTTGACTAAGCCGGTGAAAAAACGTTCCAAACACACCCCGTGCACAACTCCACCGGGGAAGGTGCCAGCAAGGAGTTCTCTGGTAGTTTTTACATTGCTCCGCTAGGCAGCGGAAAGACACCACAAAAGTTGTTCTACCGGCTCTCTGGGCTGAGATGGGGAACCGCTGACTTTTTGACTAAGCCGGTGAAAAAACGTTCCAAACACACCCCGTGCACAACTCCACCGGGGAAGGTGCCAGCAAGGAGTTCTCTGGTAGTTTTTACATTGCTCCGCTAGGCAGCTGAAAGACACCATAAAAGTTGTTCTACGTGCTCTCTGGGCTGAAATGGGGAACCGCTGACTTTTTGACTAAGCCGGTGAAAAAACGTTCCAAACACAGCCCGTGCACAACTCCACCGGGGAAGGTGCCAGCAAGGAGTTCTCTGGTAGTTTTTACATTGCTCCGCTAGGCAGCGGAAAGACACCACAAAAGTTGTTCTACCGGCTCTCTGGGCTGAGATGGGGAACCGCTGACTTTTTGACTAAGCGGTGAAAAAACGTTCCAAACACACCCCGTGCACAACTCCACCGGGGAAGGTGCCAGCAAGGAGTTCTCTGGTAGTTTTTACATTGCTCCGCTAGGCAGCTGAAAGACACCATAAAAGTTGTTCTACGTGCTCTCTGGGCTGAAATGGGGAACCGCTGACTTTTTGACTAAGCCGGTGAAAAAACGTTCCAAACACACCCCGTGCACAACTCCACCGGGGAAGGTGCCAGCAAGGAGTTCTCTGGTAGTTTTTACATTGCTCCGCTAGGCAGCGGAAAGACACCACAAAAGTTGTTCTACCTGCTCTCTGGGCTGAGATGGGGAACCGCTGACTTTTTGACTAAGCCGGTGAAAAAACGTTCCAAACACACCCCGTGCACAACTCCACCGGGGAAGGTGCCAGCAAGGAGTTCTCTGGTAGTTTTTACATTGCTCCGCTAGGCAGCGGAAAGACACCACAAAAGTTGTTCTACCGGCTCTCTGGGCTGAGATGGGGAACCGCTGACTTTTTGACTAAGCCGGTGAAAAAACGTTCCAAACACACCCCGTGCACAACTCCACCGGGGAAGGTGCCAGCAAGGAGTTCTCTGGTAGTTTTTACATTGCTCCGCTAGGCAGCTGAAAGACACCACAAAAGTTGTTCTACCGGCTCTCTGGGCTGAGATGGGGAACCGCTGACTTTTTGACTAAGCCGGTGAAAAAACGTTCCAAACACACCCCGTGCACAACTCCACCGGGGAAGGTGCCAGCAAGGAGTTCTCTGGTAGTTTTTACATTGCTCCGCTAGGCAGCTGAAAGACACCACAAAAGTTGTTCTACCTGCTCTCTGGGCTGAGATGGGGAACCGCTGACTTTTTGACTAAGCCGGTGAAAAAACGTTCCAAACACAGCCCGTGCACAACTCCACCGGGGAAGGTGCCAGCAAGGAGTTCTCTGGTAGTTTTTACATTGCTCCGCTAGGCAGCTGAAAGACACCACAAAAGTTGTTCTACCGGCTCTCTGGGCTGAGATGGGGAACCGCTGACTTTTTGACTAAGCCGGTGAAAAAACGTTCCAAACACACCCCGTGCACAACTCCACCGGGGAAGGTGCCAGCAAGGAGTTCTCTGGTAGTTTTTACATTGCTCCGCTAGGCAGTGGAAAGACACCACAAAAGTTGTTCTACCTGCTCTCTGGGCTGAGATGGGGAACCGCTGACTTTTTGACTAAGCCGGTGAAAAAAAGTTCCAAACACACCCCGTGCACAACTCCACCGGGGAAGGTGCCAGCAAGGAGTTCTCTGGTAGTTTTTACATTGCTCCGCTAGGCAGTGGAAAGACACCACAAAAGTTGTTCTACCTGCTCTCTGGGCTGAGATGGGGAACCGCTGACTTTTTGACTAAGCCGGTGAAAAAAAGTTCCAAACACACCCCGTGCACAACTCCACCGGGGAAGGTGCCAGCAAGGAGTTCTCTGGTAGTTTTTACATTGCTCCGCTAGGCAGCTGAAAGACACCATAAAAGTTGTTCTACGTGCTCTCTGGGCTGAAATGGGGAACCGCTGACTTTTTGACTAAGCCGGTGAAAAAACGTTCCAAACACACCCCGTGCACAACTCCACCGGGGAAGGTGCCAGCAAGGAGTTCTCTGGTAGTTTTTACATTGCTCCGCTAGGCAGCGGAAAGACACCACAAAAGTTGTTCTACCGGCTCTCTGGGCTGAGATGGGGAACCGCTGACTTTTTGACTAAGCCGGTGAAAAAAACGTTCCAAACATACCCCGTGCACAACTCCACCGGGGAAGGTGCCAGCAAGGCGTTCTCTGGTAGTTTTTACATTGCTCCGCTAGGCAGCGGAAAGACACCACAAAAGTTGTTCTACCTGCTCTGTGGGCTGAGATGGGGAACCGCTGACTTTTTGACTAAGCCGGTGAAAAAACGTTCCAAACACACCCCGTGCACAATTCCACCGGGGAAGGTGCCAGCAAGGAGTTCTCTGGTAGTTTTTACATTGCTCCGCTAGGCAGCTGAAAGACACCACAAAAGTTGTTCTACCTGCTCTCTGGGCTGAGATGGGGAACCGCTGACTTTTTGACTAAGCCGGTGAAAAAACGTTCCAAACACACCCCGTGCACAACTCCACCGGGGAAGGTGCCAGCAAGGAGTTCTCTGGTAGTTTTTACATTGCTCCGCTAGGCAGTGGAAAGACACCACAAAAGTTGTTCTACCTGCTCTCTGGGCTGAGATGGGGAACCGCTGACTTTTTGACTAAGCCGGTGAAAAAAGTTCCAAACACACCCCGTGCACAACTCCACCGGGGAAGGTGCCAGCAAGGAGTTCTCTGGTAGTTTTTACATTGCTCCGCTAGGCAGCTGAAAGACACCACAAAAGTTGTTCTACCTGCTCTCTGGGCTGAGATGGGGAACCGCTGACTTTTTGACTAAGCCGGTGAAAAAACGTTCCAAACACACCCCGTGCACAACTCCACCGGGGAAGGTGCCAGCAAGGAGTTCTCTGGTAGTTTTTACATTGCTCCGCTAGGCAGCGGAAAGACACCACAAAAGTTGTTCTACCTGCTCTCTGGGCTGAGATGGGGAACCGCTGACTTTTTGACTAAGCCGGTGAAAAAACGTTCCAAACACACCCCGTGCACAACTCCACCGGGGAAGGTGCCAGCAAGGAGTTCTCTGGTAGTTTTTACATTGCTCCGCTAGGCAGCGGAAAGACACCACAAAAGTTGTTCTACCTGCTCTCTGGGCTGAGATGGGGAACCGCTGACTTTTTGACTAAGCCGGTGAAAAAACGTTCCAAACACACCCCGTGCACAACTCCACCGGGGAAGGTGCCAGCAAGGAGTTCTCTGGTAGTTTTTACATTGCTCCGCTAGGCAGCTGAAAGACACCACAAAAGTTGTTCTACCTGCTCTCTGGGCTGAGATGGGGAACCGCTGACTTTTTGACTAAGCCGGTGAAAAAACGTTCCAAACACACCCCGTGCACAACTCCACCGGGGAAGGTGCCAGCAAGGAGTTCTCTGGTAGTTTTTACATTGCTCCGCTAGGCAGCGGAAAGACACCACAAAAGTTGTTCTACCTGCTCTCTGGGCTGAGATGGGGAACCGCTGACTTTTTGACTAAGCCGGTGAAAAAACGTTCCAAACACACCCCGTGCACAACTCCACCGGGGAAGGTGCCAGCAAGGAGTTCTCTGGTAGTTTTTACATTGCTCCGCTAGGCAGCTGAAAGACACCACAAAAGTTGTTCTACCTGCTTTCTGGGCTGAGATGGGGAACCGCTGACTTTTTGACTAAGCCGGTGAAAAAACGTTCCAAACACACCCCGTGCACAACTCCACCGGGGAAGGTGCCAGCAAGGAGTTCTCTGGTAGTTTTTACATTGCTCCGCTAGGCAGTGGAAAGACACCACAAAAGTTGTTCTACCTGCTCTCTGGGCTGAGATGGGGAACCGCTGACTTTTTGACTAAGCCGGTGAAAAAACGTTCCAAACACACCCCGTGCACAATTCCACCGGGGAAGGTGCCAGCAAGGAGTTCTCTGGTAGTTTTTACATTGCTCCGCTAGGCAGCTGAAAGACACCACAAAAGTTGTTCTACCTGCTCTCTGGGCTGAGATGGGGAACCGCTGACTTTTTGACTAAGCCGGTGAAAAAACGTTCCAAACACACCCCGTGCACAACTCCACCGGGGAAGGTGCCAGCAAGGAGTTCTCTGGTAGTTTTTACATTGCTCCGCTAGGCAGTGGAAAGACACCACAAAAGTTGTTCTACCTGCTCTCTGGGCTGAGATGGGGAACCGCTGACTTTTTGACTAAGCCGGTGAAAAAACGTTCCAAACACACCCCGTGCACAACTCCACCGGGGAAGGTGCCAGCAAGGAGTTCTCTGGTAGTTTTTACATTGCTCCGCTAGGCAGCGGAAAGACACCACAAAAGTTGTTCTACCTGCTCTCTGGGCTGAGATGGGGAACCGCTGAGTTTTTGACTAAGCCGGTGAAAAAAAGTTCCAAACACACCCCGTGCACAACTCCACCGGGGAAGGTGCCAGCAAGGAGTTCTCTGGTAGTTTTTACATTGCTCCTCTAGGCAGCGGAAAGACACCACAAAAGTTGTTCTACCTGCTCTGTGGGCTGAGATGGGGAACCGCTGACTTTTTGACTAAGCCGGTGAAAAAACGTTCCAAACACACCCCGTGCACAATTCCACCGGGGAAGGTGCCAGCAAGGAGTTCTCTGGTAGTTTTTACATTGCTCCGCTAGGCAGCTGAAAGACACCACAAAAGTTGTTCTACCGGCTCTCTGGGCTGAGATGGGGAACCGCTGACTTTTTGACTAAGCCGGTGAAAAAACGTTCCAAACACACCCCGTGCACAACTCCACCGGGGAAGGTGCCAGCAAGGAGTTCTCTGGTAGTTTTTACATTGCTCCGCTAGGCAGCTGAAAGACACCACAAAAGTTGTTCTACCGGCTCTCTGGGCTGAGATGGGGAACCGCTGACTTTTTGACTAAGCCGGTGAAAAAACGTTCCAAACACACCCCGTGCACAACTCCACCGGGGAAGGTGCCAGCAAGGAGTTCTCTGGTAGTTTTTACATTGCTCCGCTAGGCAGCGGAAAGACACCACAAAAGTTGTTCTACCTGCTCTCTGGGCTGAGATGGGGAACCGCTGACTTTTTGACTAAGCCGGTGAAAAAACGTTCCAAACACACCCCGTGCACAACTCCACCGGGGAAGGTGCCAGCAAGGAGTTCTCTGGTAGTTTTTACATTGCTCCTCTAGGCAGCTGAAAGACACCACAAAAGTTGTTCTACCGGCTCTCTGGGCTGAGATAGGGAACCGCTGACTTTTTGACTAAGCCGGTGAAAAAACGTTCCAAACACACCCCGTGCACAACTCCACCGGGGAAGGTGCCAGCAAGGAGTTCTCTGATAGTTTTTACATTGCTCCGCTAGGCAGCTGAAAGACACCACAAAAGTTGTTCTACCTGCTCTCTGGGCTGAGATGGGGAACCGCTGACTTTTTGACTAAGCCGGTGAAAAAACGTTCCAAACACACCCCGTGCACAACTCCACCGGGGAAGGTGCCAGCAAGGAGTTCTCTGGTAGTTTTTACATTGCTCCGCTAGGCAGCGGAAAGACACCACAAAAGTTGTTCTACCTGCTTTCTGGGCTGAGATGGGGAACCGCTGACTTTTTGACTAAGCCGGTGAAAAAACGTTCCAAACACACCCCGTGCACAACTCCACCGGGGAAGGTGCCAGCAAGGAGTTCTCTGGTAGTTTTTACATTGCTCCGCTAGGCAGCGGAAAGACACCACAAAAGTTGTTCTACCTGCTCTCTGGGCTGAGATGGGGAACCGCTGACTTTTTGACTAAGCCGGTGAAAAAACGTTCCAAACACACCCCGTGCACAACTCCACCGGGGAAGGTGCCAGCAAGGAGTTCTCTGGTAGTTTTTACATTGCTCCGCTAGGCAGCTGAAAGACACCACAAAAGTTGTTCTACCTGCTCTCTGGGATGAGATGGGGAACCGCTGACTTTTTGACTAAGCCGGTGAAAAAACGTTCCAAACACACCCCGTGCACAACTCCACCGGGGAAGGTGCCAGCAAGGAGTTCTCTGGTAGTTTTTACATTGCTACGCTAGGCAGCGGAAAGACACCACAAAAGTTGTTCTACCTGCTCTCTGGGCTGAGATGGGGAACCGCTGACTTTTTGACTAAGCCGGTGAAAAAACGTTCCAAACACACCCCGTGCACAACTCCACCGGGGAAGGTGCCAGCAAGGAGTTCTCTGGTAGTTTTTACATTGCTCCTCTAGGCAGTGGAAAGACACCACAAAAGTTGTTCTACCTGCTCTCTGGGCTGAGATGGGGAACCGCTGACTTTTTGACTAAGCCGGTGAAAAAAACGTTCCAAACCCACCCCGTGCACAACTCCACCGGGGAAGGTGCCAGCAAGGAGTTCTCTGGTAGTTTTTACATTGCTCCGCTAGGCAGCTGAAAGACACCACAAAAGTTGTTCTACCTGCTCTGTGGGCTGAGATGGGGAACCGCTGACTTTTTGACTAAGCCGGTGAAAAAACGTTCCAAACACACCCCGTGCACAACTCCACCGGGGAAGGTGCCAGCAAGGAGTTCTCTGGTAGTTTTTACATTGCTCCGCTAGGCAGCTGAAAGACACCACAAAAGTTGTTCTACCTGCTCTGTGGGCTGAGATGGGGAACCGCTGACTTTTTGACTAAGCCGGTGAAAAAACGTTCCAAACACACCCCGTGCACAACTCCACCGGGGAAGGTGCCAGCAAGGAGTTCTCTGGTAGTTTTTACATTGCTCCGCTAGGCAGCGGAAAGACACCACAAAAGTTGTTCTACCTGCTCTCTGGGCTGAGATGGGGAACCGCTGACTTTTTGACTAAGCCGGTGAAAAAACGTTCCAAACACACCCCGTGCACAACTCCACCGGGGAAGGTGCCAGCAAGGAGTTCTCTGGTAGTTTTTACATTGCTCCGCTAGGCAGCGGAAAGACACCACAAAAGTTGTTCTACCTGCTCTCTGGGCTGAGATGGGGAACCGCTGACTTTTTGACTAAGCCGGTGAAAAAAACGTTCCAAACACACCCCGTGCACAACTCCACCGGGGAAGGTGCCAGCAAGGAGTTCTCTGGTAGTTTTTACATTGCTCCTCTAGGCATCGGAAAGACACCACAAAAGTTGTTCTACCGGCTTTCTGGGCTGAGATGGGGAACCGCTGACTTTTTGACTAAGCCGGTGAAAAAACGTTCCAAACACAGCCCGTGCACAACTCCACCGGGGAAGGTGCCAGCAAGGAGTTCTCTGGTAGTTTTTACATTGCTCCGCTAGGCAGCTGAAAGACACCACAAAAGTTGTTCTACCTGCTCTGTGGGCTGAGATGGGGAACCGCTGACTTTTTGACTAAGCCGGTGAAAAAACGTTCCAAACACACCCCGTGCACAACTCCACCGGGGAAGGTGCCAGCAAGGAGTTCTCTGGTAGTTTTTACATTGCTCCGCTAGGCAGCTGAAAGACACCATAAAAGTTGTTCTACGTGCTCTCTGGGCTGAAATGGGGAACCGCTGACTTTTTGACTAAGCCGGTGAAAAAACGTTCCAAACACACCCCGTGCACAACTCCACCGGGGAAGGTGCCAGCAAGGAGTTCTCTGGTAGTTTTTACATTGCTCCGCTAGGCAGCTGAAAGACACCACAAAAGTTGTTCTACCTGCTCTGTGGGCTGAGATGGGGAACCGCTGACTTTTTGACTAAGCCGGTGAAAAAACGTTCCAAACACACCCCGTGCACAACTCCACCGGGGAAGGTGCCAGCAAGGAGTTCTCTGGTAGTTTTTACATTGCTCCGCTAGGCAGCTGAAAGACACCATAAAAGTTGTTCTACGTGCTCTCTGGGCTGAAATGGGGAACCGCTGACTTTTTGACTAAGCCGGTGAAAAAACGTTCCAAACACACCCCGTGCACAACTCCACCGGGGAAGGTGCCAGCAAGGAGTTCTCTGGTAGTTTTTACATTGCTCCGCTAGGCAGCTGAAAGACACCACAAAAGTTGTTCTACCTGCTCTGTGGGCTGAGATGGGGAACCGCTGACTTTTTGACTAAGCCGGTGAAAAAACGTTCCAAACACACCCCGTGCACAACTCCACCGGGGAAGGTGCCAGCAAGGAGTTCTCTGGTAGTTTTTACATTGCTCCGCTAGGCAGCTGAAAGACACCATAAAAGTTGTTCTACGTGCTCTCTGGGCTGAAATGGGGAACCGCTGACTTTTTGACTAAGCCGGTGAAAAAACGTTCCAAACACACCCCGTGCACAACTCCACCGGGGAAGGTGCCAGCAAGGAGTTCTCTGGTAGTTTTTACATTGCTCCGCTAGGCAGCTGAAAGACACCACAAAAGTTGTTCTACCTGCTCTCTGGGCTGAGATGGGGAACCGCTGACTTTTTGACTAAGCCGGTGAAAAAACGTTCCAAACACACCCCGTGCACAACTCCACCAGGGAAGGTGCCAGCAAGGAGTTCTCTGGTAGTTTTTACATTGCTCCGCTAGGCAGCTGAAAGACACCACAAAAGTTGTTCTACCTGCTCTCTGGGCTGAGATGGGGAACCGCTGACTTTTTGACTAAGCCGGTGAAAAAACGTTCCAAACACACCCCGTGCACAACTCCACCGGGGAAGGTGCCAGCAAGGAGTTCTCTGGTAGTTTTTACATTGCTCCGCTAGGCAGCTGAAAGACACCATAAAAGTTGTTCTACGTGCTCTCTGGGCTGAAATGGGGAACCGCTGACTTTTTGACTAAGCCGGTGAAAAAACGTTCCAAACACAGCCCGTGCACAACTCCACCGGGGAAGGTGCCAGCAAGGAGTTCTCTGGTAGTTTTTACATTGCTCCGCTAGGCAGCTGAAAGACACCACAAAAGTTGTTCTACCTGCTTTCTGGGCTGAGATGGGGAACCGCTGACTTTTTGACTAAGCCGGTGAAAAAACGTTCCAAACACAGCCCGTGCACAACTCCACCGGGGAAGGTGCCAGCAAGGAGTTCTCTGGTAGTTTTTACATTGCTCCGCTAGGCAGCTGAAAGACACCACAAAAGTTGTTCTACCTGCTCTGTGGGCTGAGATGGGGAACCGCTGACTTTTTGACTAAGCCGGTGAAAAAACGTTCCAAACACACCCCGTGCACAACTCCACCGGGGAAGGTGCCAGCAAGTAGTTCTCTGGTAGTTTTTACATTGCTCCTCTAGGCATCGGAAAGACACCACAAAAGTTGTTCTACCGGCTTTCTGGGCTGAGATGGGGAACCGCTGACTTTTTGACTAAGCCGGTGAAAAAACGTTCCAAACACAGCCCGTGCACAACTCCACCGGGGAAGGTGCCAGCAAGGAGTTCTCTGGTAGTTTTTACATTGCTCCGCTAGGCAGCTGAAAGACACCACAAAAGTTGTTCTACCTGCTCTGTGGGCTGAGATGGGGAACCGCTGACTTTTTGACTAAGCCGGTGAAAAAACGTTCCAAACACACCCCGTGCACAACTCCACCGGGGAAGGTGCCAGCAAGGAGTTCTCTGGTAGTTTTTACATTGCTCCTCTAGGCATCGGAAAGACACCACAAAAGTTGTTCTACCGGCTTTCTGGGCTGAGATGGGGAACCGCTGACTTTTTGACTAAGCCGGTGAAAAAACGTTCCAAACACAGCCCGTGCACAACTCCACCGGGGAAGGTGCCAGCAAGGAGTTCTCTGGTAGTTTTTACATTGCTCCGCTAGGCAGCTGAAAGACACCACAAAAGTTGTTCTACCTGCTCTCTGGGCTGAGATGGGGAACCGCTGACTTTTTGACTAAGCCGGTGAAAAAACGTTCCAAACACACCCCGTGCACAACTCCACCGGGGAAGGTGCCAGCAAGGAGTTCTCTGGTAGTTTTTACATTGCTCCGCTAGGCAGCTGAAAGACACCATAAAAGTTGTTCTACGTGCTCTCTGGGCTGAAATGGGGAACCGCTGACTTTTTGACTAAGCCGGTGAAAAAACGTTCCAAACACACCCCGTGCACAACTCCACCGGGGAAGGTGCCAGCAAGGAGTTCTCTGGTAGTTTTTACATTGCTCCGCTAGGCAGCTGAAAGACACCACAAAAGTTGTTCTACCTGCTCTCTGGGCTGAGATGGGGAACCGCTGACTTTTTGATTAAGCCGGTGAAAAAACGTTCCAAACACACCCCGTGCACAACTCCACCAGGGAAGGTGCCAGCAAGGAGTTCTCTGGTAGTTTTTACATTGCTCCGCTAGGCAGCTGAAAGACACCACAAAAGTTGTTCTACCTGCTCTCTGGGCTGAGATGGGGAACCGCTGACTTTTTGACTAAGCCGGTGGAAAAACGTTCCAAACACACCCCGTGCACAACTCCACCGGGGAAGGTGCCAGCAAGGAGTTCTCTGGTAGTTTTTACATTGCTCCTCTAGGCATCGGAAAGACACCACAAAAGTTGTTCTACCGGCTTTCTGGGCTGAGATGGGGAACCGCTGACTTTTTGACTAAGCCGGTGAAAAAACGTTCCAAACACAGCCCGTGCACAACTCCACCGGGGAAGGTGCCAGCAAGGAGTTCTCTGGTAGTTTTTACATTGCTCCGCTAGGCAGCTGAAAGACACCATAAAAGTTGTTCTACGTGCTCTCTGGGCTGAAATGGGGAACCGCTGACTTTTTGACTAAGCCGGTGAAAAAACGTTCCAAACACACCCCGTGCACAACTCCACCGGGGAAGGTGCCAGCAAGGAGTTCTCTGGTAGTTTTTACATTGCTCCGCTAGGCAGCTGAAAGACACCACAAAAGTTGTTCTACCTGCTCTCTGGGCTGAGATGGGGAACCGCTGACTTTTTGACTAAGCCGGTGAAAAAACGTTCCAAACACACCCCGTGCACAACTCCACCGGGGAAGGTGCCAGCAAGGAGTTCTCTGGTAGTTTTTACATTGCTCCGCTAGGCAGCTGAAAGACACCACAAAAGTTGTTCTACCTGCTCTCTGGGCTGAGATGGGGAACCGCTGACTTTTTGACTAAGCCGGTGAAAAAACGTTCCAAACACACCCCGTGCACAACTCCACCGGGGAAGGTGCCAGCAAGGAGTTCTCTGGTAGTTTTTACATTGCTCTGCTAGGCAGCTGAAAGACACCATAAAAGTTGTTCTACGTGCTCTCTGGGCTGAAATGGGGAACCGCTGACTTTTTGACTAAGCCGGTGAAAAAACGTTCCAAACACAGCCCGTGCACAACTCCACCGGGGAAGGTGCCAGCAAGGAGTTCTCTGGTAGTTTTTACATTGCTCCGCTAGGCAGCTGAAAGACACCACAAAAGTTGTTCTACCTGCTTTCTGGGCTGAGATGGGGAACCGCTGACTTTTTGACTAAGCCGGTGAAAAAACGTTCCAAACACACCCCGTGCACAACTCCACCGGGGAAGGTGCCAGCAAGGAGTTCTCTGGTAGTTTTTACATTGCTCCTCTAGGCATCGGAAAGACACCACAAAAGTTGTTCTACCGGCTTTCTGGGCTGAGATGGGGAACCGCTGACTTTTTGACTAAGCCGGTGAAAAAACGTTCCAAACACAGCCCGTGCACAACTCCACCGGGGAAGGTGCCAGCAAGGAGTTCTCTGGTAGTTTTTACATTGCTCCGCTAGGCAGCTGAAAGACACCACAAAAGTTGTTCTACCTGCTCTGTGGGCTGAGATGGGGAACCGCTGACTTTTTGACTAAGCCGGTGAAAAAACGTTCCAAACACACCCCGTGCACAACTCCACCGGGGAAGGTGCCAGCAAGGAGTTCTCTGGTAGTTTTTACATTGCTCCTCTAGGCATCGGAAAGACACCACAAAAGTTGTTCTACCGGCTTTCTGGGCTGAGATGGGGAACCGCTGACTTTTTGACTAAGCCGGTGAAAAAACGTTCCAAACACAGCCCGTGCACAACTCCACCGGGGAAGGTGCCAGCAAGGAGTTCTCTGGTAGTTTTTACATTGCTCCGCTAGGCAGCTGAAAGACACCACAAAAGTTGTTCTACCTGCTCTCTGGGCTGAGATGGGGAACCGCTGACTTTTTGACTAAGCCGGTGAAAAAACGTTCCAAACACACCCCGTGCACAACTCCACCGGGGAAGGTGCCAGCAAGGAGTTCTCTGGTAGTTTTTACATTGCTCCGCTAGGCAGCTGAAAGACACCATAAAAGTTGTTCTACGTGCTCTCTGGGCTGAAATGGGGAACCGCTGACTTTTTGACTAAGCCGGTGAAAAAACGTTCCAAACACAGCCCGTGCACAACTCCACCGGGGAAGGTGCCAGCAAGGAGTTCTCTGGTAGTTTTTACATTGCTCCGCTAGGCAGCTGAAAGACACCACAAAAGTTGTTCTACCTGCTTTCTGGGCTGAGATGGGGAACCGCTGACTTTTTGACTAAGCCGGTGAAAAAAACGTTCCAAACCCACCCCGTGCACAACTCCACCGAGGAAGGTGCCAGCAAGGAGTTCTCTGGTAGTTTTTACATTGCTCCGCTAGGCAGCTGAAAGACACCACAAAAGTTGTTCTACCTGCTCTCTGGGCTGAGATGGGGAACCGCTGACTTTTTGACTAAGCCGGTGAAAAAACGTTCCAAACACACCCCGTGCACAACTCCACCGGGGAAGGTGCCAGCAAGGAGTTCTCTGGTAGTTTTTACATTGCTCCGCTAGGCAGCTGAAAGACACCACAAAAGTTGTTCTACCTGCTCTCTGGGCTGAGATGGGGAACCGCTGACTTTTTGACTAAGCCGGTGAAAAAACGTTCCAAACACACCCCGTGCACAACTCCACCGGGGAAGGTGCCAGCAAGGAGTTCTCTGGTAGTTTTTACATTGCTCCGCTAGGCAGCTGAAAGACACCATAAAAGTTGTTCTACGTGCTCTCTGGGCTGAAATGGGGAACCGCTGACTTTTTGACTAAGCCGGTGAAAAAACGTTCCAAACACACCCCGTGCACAACTCCACCGGGGAAGGTGCCAGCAAGGAGTTCTCTGGTAGTTTTTACATTGCTCCGCTAGGCAGCTGAAAGACACCACAAAAGTTGTTCTACCTGCTTTCTGGGCTGAGATGGGGAACCGCTGACTTTTTGACTAAGCCGGTGAAAAAAACGTTCCAAACCCACCCCATGCACAACTCCACCGAGGAAGGTGCCAGCAAGGAGTTCTCTGGTAGTTTTTACATTGCTCCGCTAGGCAGCTGAAAGACACCACAAAAGTTGTTCTACCTGCTCTGTGGGCTGAGATGGGGAACCGCTGACTTTTTGACTAAGCCGGTGAAAAAACGTTCCAAACACACCCCGTGCACAACTCCACCGGGGAAGGTGCCAGCAAGGAGTTCTCTGGTAGTTTTTACATTGCTCCGCTAGGCAGCTGAAAGACACCACAAAAGTTGTTCTACCTGCTCTGTGGGCTGAGATGGGGAACCGCTGACTTTTTGACTAAGCCGGTGAAAAAACGTTCCAAACACACCCCGTGCACAACTCCACCGGGGAAGGTGCCAGCAAGGAGTTCTCTGGTAGTTTTTACATTGCTCCGCTAGGCAGCTGAAAGACACCACAAAAGTTGTTCTACCTGCTCTCTGGGCTGAGATGGGGAACCGCTGACTTTTTGACTAAGCCGGTGAAAAAACGTTCCAAACACACCCCGTGCACAACTCCACCGGGGAAGGTGCCAGCAAGTAGTTCTCTGGTAGTTTTTACATTGCTCCGCTAGGCAGCGGAAAGACACCACAAAAGTTGTTCTACCTGCTCTCTGGGCTGAGATGGGGAACCGCTGACTTTTTGACTAAGCCGGTGAAAAAACGTTCCAAACACACCCCGTGCACAACTCCACCGGGGAAGGTGCCAGCAAGGAGTTCTCTGGTAGTTTTTACATTGCTCCGCTAGGCAGCGGAAAGACACCACAAAAGTTGTTCTACCTGCTCTCTGGGCTGAGATGGGGAACCGCTGACTTTTTGACTAAGCCGGTGAAAAAAACGTTCCAAACACACCCCGTGCACAACTCCACCGGGGAAGGTGCCAGCAAGGAGTTCTCTGGTAGTTTTTACATTGCTCCTCTAGGCATCGGAAAGACACCACAAAAGTTGTTCTACCGGCTTTCTGGGCTGAGATGGGGAACCGCTGACTTTTTGACTAAGCCGGTGAAAAAACGTTCCAAACACAGCCCGTGCACAACTCCACCGGGGAAGGTGCCAGCAAGGAGTTCTCTGGTAGTTTTTACATTGCTCCGCTAGGCAGCTGAAAGACACCACAAAAGTTGTTCTACCGGCTCTCTGGGCTGAGATGGGGAACCGCTGACTTTTTGACTAAGCCGGTGAAAAAACGTTCCAAACACACCCCGTGCACAACTCCACCGGGGAAGGTGCCAGCAAGGAGTTCTCTGGTAGTTTTTACATTGCTCCGCTAGGCAGCTGAAAGACACCATAAAAGTTGTTCTACCTGCTCTCTGGGCTGAGATGGGGAACCGCTGACTTTTTGACTAAGCCGGTGAAAAAACGTTCCAAACACACCCCGTGCACAACTCCACCGGGGAAGGTGCCAGCAAGGAGTTCTCTGGTAGTTTTTACATTGCTCCTCTAGGCATCGGAAAGACACCACAAAAGTTGTTCTACCGGCTTTCTGGGCTGAGATGGGGAACCGCTGACTTTTTGACTAAGCCGGTGAAAAAACGTTCCAAACACAGCCCGTGCACAACTCCACCGGGGAAGGTGCCAGCAAGGAGTTCTCTGGTAGTTTTTACATTGCTCCGCTAGGCAGCTGAAAGACACCACAAAAGTTGTTCTACCTGCTCTGTGGGCTGAGATGGGGAACCGCTGACTTTTTGACTAAGCCGGTGAAAAAACGTTCCAAACACACCCCGTGCACAACTCCACCGGGGAAGGTGCCAGCAAGGAGTTCTCTGGTAGTTTTTACATTGCTCCGCTAGGCAGCTGAAAGACACCATAAAAGTTGTTCTACGTGCTCTCTGGGCTGAAATGGGGAACCGCTGACTTTTTGACTAAGCCGGTGAAAAAACGTTCCAAACACACCCCGTGCACAACTCCACCGGGGAAGGTGCCAGCAAGGAGTTCTCTGGTAGTTTTTACATTGCTCCGCTAGGCAGCTGAAAGACACCACAAAAGTTGTTCTACCTGCTCTCTGGGCTGAGATGGGGAACCGCTGACTTTTTGACTAAGCCGGTGAAAAAACGTTCCAAACACACCCCGTGCACAACTCCACCAGGGAAGGTGCCAGCAAGGAGTTCTCTGGTAGTTTTTACATTGCTCCGCTAGGCAGCTGAAAGACACCACAAAAGTTGTTCTACCTGCTCTCTGGGCTGAGATGGGGAACCGCTGACTTTTTGACTAAGCCGGTGAAAAAACGTTCCAAACACAGCCCGTGCACAACTCCACCGGGGAAGGTGCCAGCAAGGAGTTCTCTGGTAGTTTTTACATTGCTCCGCTAGGCAGCTGAAAGACACCATAAAAGTTGTTCTACGTGCTCTCTGGGCTGAAATGGGGAACCGCTGACTTTTTGACTAAGCCGGTGAAAAAACGTTCCAAACACAGCCCGTGCACAACTCCACCGGGGAAGGTGCCAGCAAGGAGTTCTCTGGTAGTTTTTACATTGCTCCGCTAGGCAGCTGAAAGACACCACAAAAGTTGTTCTACCTGCTTTCTGGGCTGAGATGGGGAACCGCTGACTTTTTGACTAAGCCGGTGAAAAAAACGTTCCAAACCCACCCCGTGCACAACTCCACCGAGGAAGGTGCCAGCAAGGAGTTCTCTGGTAGTTTTTACATTGCTCCGCTAGGCAGCTGAAAGACACCACAAAAGTTGTTCTACCTGCTCTGTGGGCTGAGATGGGGAACCGCTGACTTTTTGACTAAGCCGGTGAAAAAACGTTCCAAACACACCCCGTGCACAACTCCACCGGGGAAGGTGCCAGCAAGGAGTTCTCTGGTAGTTTTTACATTGCTCCGCTAGGCAGCGGAAAGACACCACAAAAGTTGTTCTACCTGCTCTCTGGGCTGAGATGGGGAACCGCTGACTTTTTGACTAAGCCGGTGAAAAAAACGTTCCAAACACACCCCGTGCACAACTCCACCGGGGAAGGTGCCAGCAAGGAGTTCTCTGGTAGTTTTTACATTGCTCCTCTAGGCATCGGAAAGACACCACAAAAGTTGTTCTACCGGCTTTCTGGGCTGAGATGGGGAACCGCTGACTTTTTGACTAAGCCGGTGAAAAAACGTTCCAAACACAGCCCGTGCACAACTCCACCGGGGAAGGTGCCAGCAAGGAGTTCTCTGGTAGTTTTTACATTGCTCCGCTAGGCAGCTGAAAGACACCACAAAAGTTGTTCTACCGGCTCTCTGGGCTGAGATGGGGAACCGCTGACTTTTTGACTAAGCCGGTGAAAAAACGTTCCAAACACACCCCGTGCACAACTCCACCGGGGAAGGTGCCAGCAAGGAGTTCTCTGGTAGTTTTTACATTGCTCCGCTAGGCAGCTGAAAGACACCATAAAAGTTGTTCTACGTGCTCTCTGGGCTGAAATGGGGAACCGCTGACTTTTTGACTAAGCCGGTGAAAAAACGTTCCAAACACACCCCGTGCACAACTCCACCGGGGAAGGTGCCAGCAAGGAGTTCTCTGGTAGTTTTTACATTGCTCCGCTAGGCAGCGGAAAGACACCACAAAAGTTGTTCTACCGGCTCTCTGGGCTGAGATGGGGAACCGCTGAGTTTTTGACTAAGCCGGTGAAAAAAACGTTCCAAACACACCCCGTGCACAACTCCACCGGGGAAGGTGCCAGCAAGGAGTTCTCTGGTAGTTTTTACATTGCTCCGCTAGGCAGCTGAAAGACACCATAAAAGTTGTTCTACGTGCTCTCTGGGCTGAAATGGGGAACCGCTGACTTTTTGACTAAGCCGGTGAAAAAACGTTCCAAACACACCCCGTGCACAACTCCACCGGGGAAGGTGCCAGCAAGGAGTTCTCTGGTAGTTTTTACATTGCTCCGCTAGGCAGCGGAAAGACACCACAAAAGTTGTTCTACCGGCTCTCTGGGCTGAGATGGGGAACCGCTGAGTTTTTGACTAAGCCGGTGAAAAAAACGTTCCAAACATACCCCGTGCACAACTCCACCGGGGAAGGTGCCAGCAAGGCGTTCTCTGGTAGTTTTTACATTGCTCCGCTAGGCAGCGGAAAGACACCACAAAAGTTCTTCTACCTGCTCTGTGGGCTGAGATGGGGAACCGCTGACTTTTTGACTAAGCCGGTGAAAAAACGTTCCAAACACACCCCGTGCACAATTCCACCGGGGAAGGTGCCAGCAAGGAGTTCTCTGGTAGTTTTTACATTGCTCCGCTAGGCAGCTGAAAGACACCACAAAAGTTGTTCTACCTGCTCTCTGGGCTGAGATGGGGAACCGCTGACTTTTTGACTAAGCCGGTGAAAAAACGTTCCAAACACACCCCGTGCACAACTCCACCGGGGAAGGTGCCAGCAAGGAGTTCTCTGGTAGTTTTTACATTGCTCCGCTAGGCAGTGGAAAGACACCACAAAAGTTGTTCTACCTGCTCTCTGGGCTGAGATGGGGAACCGCTGACTTTTTGACTAAGCCGGTGAAAAAAGTTCCAAACACACCCCGTGCACAACTCCACCGGGGAAGGTGCCAGCAAGGAGTTCTCTGGTAGTTTTTACATTGCTCCGCTAGGCAGCTGAAAGACACCACAAAAGTTGTTCTACCTGCTCTCTGGGCTGAGATGGGGAACCGCTGACTTTTTGACTAAGCCGGTGAAAAAACGTTCCAAACACACCCCGTGCACAACTCCACCGGGGAAGGTGCCAGCAAGGAGTTCTCTGGTAGTTTTTACATTGCTCCGCTAGGCAGCGGAAAGACACCACAAAAGTTGTTCTACCTGCTCTCTGGGCTGAGATGGGGAACCGCTGACTTTTTGACTAAGCCGGTGAAAAAACGTTCCAAACACACCCCGTGCACAACTCCACCGGGGAAGGTGCCAGCAAGGAGTTCTCTGGTAGTTTTTACATTGCTCCGCTAGGCAGCGGAAAGACACCACAAAAGTTGTTCTACCTGCTCTCTGGGCTGAGATGGGGAACCGCTGACTTTTTGACTAAGCCGGTGAAAAAACGTTCCAAACACACCCCGTGCACAACTCCACCGGGGAAGGTGCCAGCAAGGAGTTCTCTGGTAGTTTTTACATTGCTCCGCTAGGCAGCTGAAAGACACCACAAAAGTTGTTCTACCTGCTCTCTGGGCTGAGATGGGGAACCGCTGACTTTTTGACTAAGCCGGTGAAAAAAACGTTCCAAACCCACCCCGTGCACAACTCCACCGAGGAAGGTGCCAGCAAGGAGTTCTCTGGTAGTTTTTACATTGCTCCGCTAGGCAGCTGAAAGACACCACAAAAGTTGTTCTACCTGCTCTGTGGGCTGAGATGGGGAACCGCTGACTTTTTGACTAAGCCGGTGAAAAAACGTTCCAAACACACCCCGTGCACAACTCCACCGGGGAAGGTGCCAGCAAGGAGTTCTCTGGTAGTTTTTACATTGCTCCGCTAGGCAGCGGAAAGACACCACAAAAGTTGTTCTACCTGCTCTCTGGGCTGAGATGGGGAACCGCTGACTTTTTGACTAAGCCGGTGAAAAAAACGTTCCAAACACACCCCGTGCACAACTCCACCGGGGAAGGTGCCAGCAAGGAGTTCTCTGGTAGTTTTTACATTGCTCCTCTAGGCATCGGAAAGACACCACAAAAGTTGTTCTACCGGCTTTCTGGGCTGAGATGGGGAACCGCTGACTTTTTGACTAAGCCGGTGAAAAAACGTTCCAAACACAGCCCGTGCACAACTCCACCGGGGAAGGTGCCAGCAAGGAGTTCTCTGGTAGTTTTTACATTGCTCCGCTAGGCAGCTGAAAGACACCACAAAAGTTGTTCTACCGGCTCTCTGGGCTGAGATGGGGAACCGCTGACTTTTTGACTAAGCCGGTGAAAAAACGTTCCAAACACACCCCGTGCACAACTCCACCGGGGAAGGTGCCAGCAAGGAGTTCTCTGGTAGTTTTTACATTGCTCCGCTAGGCAGCTGAAAGACACCATAAAAGTTGTTCTACGTGCTCTCTGGGCTGAAATGGGGAACCGCTGACTTTTTGACTAAGCCGGTGAAAAAACGTTCCAAACACACCCCGTGCACAACTCCACCGGGGAAGGTGCCAGCAAGGAGTTCTCTGGTAGTTTTTACATTGCTCCGCTAGGCAGCGGAAAGACACCACAAAAGTTGTTCTACCGGCTCTCTGGGCTGAGATGGGGAACCGCTGAGTTTTTGACTAAGCCGGTGAAAAAAACGTTCCAAACACACCCCGTGCACAACTCCACCGGGGAAGGTGCCAGCAAGGAGTTCTCTGGTAGTTTTTACATTGCTCCGCTAGGCAGCTGAAAGACACCATAAAAGTTGTTCTACGTGCTCTCTGGGCTGAAATGGGGAACCGCTGACTTTTTGACTAAGCCGGTGAAAAAACGTTCCAAACACACCCCGTGCACAACTCCACCGGGGAAGGTGCCAGCAAGGAGTTCTCTGGTAGTTTTTACATTGCTCCGCTAGGCAGCGGAAAGACACCACAAAAGTTGTTCTACCGGCTCTCTGGGCTGAGATGGGGAACCGCTGAGTTTTTGACTAAGCCGGTGAAAAAAACGTTCCAAACATACCCCGTGCACAACTCCACCGGGGAAGGTGCCAGCAAGGAGTTCTCTGGTAGTTTTTACATTGCTCCGCTAGGCAGCGGAAAGACACCACAAAAGTTGTTCTACCTGCTCTGTGGGCTGAGATGGGGAACCGCTGACTTTTTGACTAAGCCGGTGAAAAAACGTTCCAAACACACCCCGTGCACAATTCCACCGGGGAAGGTGCCAGCAAGGAGTTCTCTGGTAGTTTTTACATTGCTCCGCTAGGCAGCTGAAAGACACCACAAAAGTTGTTCTACCTGCTCTCTGGGCTGAGATGGGGAACCGCTGACTTTTTGACTAAGCCGGTGAAAAAACGTTCCAAACACACCCCGTGCACAACTCCACCGGGGAAGGTGCCAGCAAGGAGTTCTCTGGTAGTTTTTACATTGCTCCGCTAGGCAGTGGAAAGACACCACAAAAGTTGTTCTACCTGCTCTCTGGGCTGAGATGGGGAACCGCTGACTTTTTGACTAAGCCGGTGAAAAAAGTTCCAAACACACCCCGTGCACAACTCCACCGGGGAAGGTGCCAGCAAGGAGTTCTCTGGTAGTTTTTACATTGCTCCGCTAGGCAGCTGAAAGACACCACAAAAGTTGTTCTACCTGCTCTCTGGGCTGAGATGGGGAACCGCTGACTTTTTGACTAAGCCGGTGAAAAAACGTTCCAAACACACCCCGTGCACAACTCCACCGGGGAAGGTGCCAGCAAGGAGTTCTCTGGTAGTTTTTACATTGCTCCGCTAGGCAGCGGAAAGACACCACAAAAGTTGTTCTACCTGCTCTCTGGGCTGAGATGGGGAACCGCTGACTTTTTGACTAAGCCGGTGAAAAAACGTTCCAAACACACCCCGTGCACAACTCCACCGGGGAAGGTGCCAGCAAGGAGTTCTCTGGTAGTTTTTACATTGCTCCGCTAGGCAGCGGAAAGACACCACAAAAGTTGTTCTACCTGCTCTCTGGGCTGAGATGGGGAACCGCTGACTTTTTGACTAAGCCGGTGAAAAAACGTTCCAAACACACCCCGTGCACAACTCCACCGGGGAAGGTGCCAGCAAGGAGTTCTCTGGTAGTTTTTACATTGCTCCGCTAGGCAGCTGAAAGACACCACAAAAGTTGTTCTACCTGCTCTCTGGGCTGAGATGGGGAACCGCTGACTTTTTGACTAAGCCGGTGAAAAAACGTTCCAAACACACCCCGTGCACAACTCCACCGGGGAAGGTGCCAGCAAGGAGTTCTCTGGTAGTTTTTACATTGCTCCGCTAGGCAGCGGAAAGACACCACAAAAGTTGTTCTACCTGCTCTCTGGGCTGAGATGGGGAACCGCTGACTTTTTGACTAAGACGGTGAAAAAACGTTCCAAACACACCCCGTGCACAACTCCACCGGGGAAGGTGCCAGCAAGGAGTTCTCTGGTAGTTTTTACATTGCTCCGCTAGGCAGCTGAAAGACACCACAAAAGTTGTTCTACCTGCTTTCTGGGCTGAGATGGGGAACCGCTGACTTTTTGACTAAGCCGGTGAAAAAACGTTCCAAACACACCCCGTGCACAACTCCACCGGGGAAGGTGCCAGCAAGGAGTTCTCTGGTAGTTTTTACATTGCTCCGCTAGGCAGTGGAAAGACACCACAAAAGTTGTTCTACCTGCTCTCTGGGCTGAGATGGGGAACCGCTGACTTTTTGACTAAGCCGGTGAAAAAACGTTCCAAACACACCCCGTGCACAATTCCACCGGGGAAGGTGCCAGCAAGGAGTTCTCTGGTAGTTTTTACATTGCTCCGCTAGGCAGCTGAAAGACACCACAAAAGTTGTTCTACCTGCTCTCTGGGCTGAGATGGGGAACCGCTGACTTTTTGACTAAGCCGGTGAAAAAACGTTCCAAACACACCCCGTGCACAACTCCACCGGGGAAGGTGCCAGCAAGGAGTTCTCTGGTAGTTTTTACATTGCTCCGCTAGGCAGTGGAAAGACACCACAAAAGTTGTTCTACCTGCTCTCTGGGCTGAGATGGGGAACCGCTGACTTTTTGACTAAGCCGGTGAAAAAACGTTCCAAACACACCCCGTGCACAACTCCACCGGGGAAGGTGCCAGCAAGGAGTTCTCTGGTAGTTTTTACATTGCTCCGCTAGGCAGCGGAAAGACACCACAAAAGTTGTTCTACCTGCTCTCTGGGCTGAGATGGGGAACCGCTGAGTTTTTGACTAAGCCGGTGAAAAAAAGTTCCAAACACACCCCGTGCACAACTCCACCGGGGAAGGTGCCAGCAAGGAGTTCTCTGGTAGTTTTTACATTGCTCCTCTAGGCAGCGGAAAGACACCACAAAAGTTGTTCTACCTGCTCTGTGGGCTGAGATGGGGAACCGCTGACTTTTTGACTAAGCCGGTGAAAAAACGTTCCAAACACACCCCATGCACAATTCCACCGGGGAAGGTGCCAGCAAGGAGTTCTCTGGTAGTTTTTACATTGCTCCGCTAGGCAGCTGAAAGACACCACAAAAGTTGTTCTACCGGCTCTCTGGGCTGAGATGGGGAACCGCTGACTTTTTGACTAAGCCGGTGAAAAAACGTTCCAAACACACCCCGTGCACAACTCCACCGGGGAAGGTGCCAGCAAGGAGTTCTCTGGTAGTTTTTACATTGCTCCGCTAGGCAGCGGAAAGACACCACAAAAGTTGTTCTACCTGCTCTCTGGGCTGAGATGGGGAACCGCTGACTTTTTGACTAAGCCGGTGAAAAAAGTTCCAAACACACCCCGTGCACAACTCCACCGGGGAAGGTGCCAGCAAGGAGTTCTCTGGTAGTTTTTACATTGCTCCGCTAGGCAGCTGAAAGACACCACAAAAGTTGTTCTACCTGCTCTCTGGGCTGAGATGGGGAACCGCTGACTTTTTGACTAAGCCGGTGAAAAAACGTTCCAAACACAGCCCGTGCACAACTCCACCGGGGAAGGTGCCAGCAAGGAGTTCTCTGGTAGTTTTTACATTGCTCCTCTAGGCAGCTGAAAGACACCACAAAAGTTGTTCTACCGGCTCTCTGGGCTGAGATAGGGAACCGCTGACTTTTTGACTAAGCCGGTGAAAAAACGTTCCAAACACACCCCGTGCACAACTCCACCGGGGAAGGTGCCAGCAAGGAGTTCTCTGATAGTTTTTACATTGCTCCGCTAGGCAGCTGAAAGACACCACAAAAGTTGTTCTACCTGCTCTCTGGGCTGAGATGGGGAACCGCTGACTTTTTGACTAAGCCGGTGAAAAAACGTTCCAAACACACCCCGTGCACAACTCCACCGGGGAAGGTGCCAGCAAGGAGTTCTCTGGTAGTTTTTACATTGCTCCGCTAGGCAGCGGAAAGACACCACAAAAGTTGTTCTACCTGCTTTCTGGGCTGAGATGGGGAACCGCTGACTTTTTGACTAAGCCGGTGAAAAAACGTTCCAAACACACCCCGTGCACAACTCCACCGGGGAAGGTGCCAGCAAGGAGTTCTCTGGTAGTTTTTACATTGCTCCGCTAGGCAGCGGAAAGACACCACAAAAGTTGTTCTACCTGCTCTCTGGGCTGAGATGGGGAACCGCTGACTTTTTGACTAAGCCGGTGAAAAAACGTTCCAAACACACCCCGTGCACAACTCCACCGGGGAAGGTGCCAGCAAGGAGTTCTCTGGTAGTTTTTACATTGCTCCGCTAGGCAGCTGAAAGACACCACAAAAGTTGTTCTACCTGCTCTCTGGGATGAGATGGGGAACCGCTGACTTTTTGACTAAGCCGGTGAAAAAACGTTCCAAACACAGCCCGTGCACAACTCCACCGGGGAAGGTGCCAGCAAGGAGTTCTCTGGTAGTTTTTACATTGCTCCGCTAGGCAGCGGAAAGACACCACAAAAGTTGTTCTACCTGCTCTGTGGGCTGAGATGGGGAACCGCTGACTTTTTGACTAAGCCGGTGAAAAAACGTTCCAAACACACCCCGTGCACAACTCCACCGGGGAAGGTGCCAGCAAGGAGTTCTCTGGTAGTTTTTACATTGCTCCTCTAGGCAGTGGAAAGACACCACAAAAGTTGTTCTACCTGCTCTCTGGGCTGAGATGGGGAACCGCTGACTTTTTGACTAAGCCGGTGAAAAAAACGTTCCAAACCCACCCCGTGCACAACTCCACCGGGGAAGGTGCCAGCAAGGAGTTCTCTGGTAGTTTTTACATTGCTCCGCTAGGCAGCTGAAAGACACCACAAAAGTTGTTCTACCTGCTCTGTGGGCTGAGATGGGGAACCGCTGACTTTTTGACTAAGCCGGTGAAAAAACGTTCCAAACACACCCCGTGCACAACTCCACCGGGGAAGGTGCCAGCAAGGAGTTCTCTGGTAGTTTTTACATTGCTCCGCTAGGCAGCTGAAAGACACCACAAAAGTTGTTCTACCTGCTCTGTGGGCTGAGATGGGGAACCGCTGACTTTTTGACTAAGCCGGTGAAAAAACGTTCCAAACACACCCCGTGCACAACTCCACCGGGGAAGGTGCCAGCAAGGAGTTCTCTGGTAGTTTTTACATTGCTCCGCTAGGCAGCGGAAAGACACCACAAAAGTTGTTCTACCTGCTCTCTGGGCTGAGATGGGGAACCGCTGACTTTTTGACTAAGCCGGTGAAAAAACGTTCCAAACACAGCCCGTGCACAACTCCACCGGGGAAGGTGCCAGCAAGGAGTTCTCTGGTAGTTTTTACATTGCTCCGCTAGGCAGCGGAAAGACACCACAAAAGTTGTTCTACCTGCTCTCTGGGCTGAGATGGGGAACCGCTGACTTTTTGACTAAGCCGGTGAAAAAAACGTTCCAAACACACCCCGTGCACAACTCCACCGGGGAAGGTGCCAGCAAGGAGTTCTCTGGTAGTTTTTACATTGCTCCTCTAGGCATCGGAAAGACACCACAAAAGTTGTTCTACCGGCTTTCTGGGCTGAGATGGGGAACCGCTGACTTTTTGACTAAGCCGGTGAAAAAACGTTCCAAACACAGCCCGTGCACAACTCCACCGGGGAAGGTGCCAGCAAGGAGTTCTCTGGTAGTTTTTACATTGCTCCGCTAGGCAGCTGAAAGACACCACAAAAGTTGTTCTACCTGCTCTGTGGGCTGAGATGGGGAACCGCTGACTTTTTGACTAAGCCGGTGAAAAAACGTTCCAAACACACCCCGTGCACAACTCCACCGGGGAAGGTGCCAGCAAGGAGTTCTCTGGTAGTTTTTACATTGCTCCTCTAGGCATCGGAAAGACACCACAAAAGTTGTTCTACCGGCTTTCTGGGCTGAGATGGGGAACCGCTGACTTTTTGACTAAGCCGGTGAAAAAACGTTCCAAACACAGCCCGTGCACAACTCCACCGGGGAAGGTGCCAGCAAGGAGTTCTCTGGTAGTTTTTACATTGCTCCGCTAGGCAGCTGAAAGACACCACAAAAGTTGTTCTACCTGCTCTGTGGGCTGAGATGGGGAACCGCTGACTTTTTGACTAAGCCGGTGAAAAAACGTTCCAAACACACCCCGTGCACAACTCCACCGGGGAAGGTGCCAGCAAGGAGTTCTCTGGTAGTTTTTACATTGCTCCGCTAGGCAGCTGAAAGACACCATAAAAGTTGTTCTACGTGCTCTCTGGGCTGAAATGGGGAACCGCTGACTTTTTGACTAAGCCGGTGAAAAAACGTTCCAAACACACCCCGTGCACAACTCCACCGGGGAAGGTGCCAGCAAGGAGTTCTCTGGTAGTTTTTACATTGCTCCGCTAGGCAGCTGAAAGACACCACAAAAGTTGTTCTACCTGCTCTCTGGGCTGAGATGGGGAACGGCTGACTTTTTGACTAAGCCGGTGAAAAAACGTTCCAAACACACCCCGTGCACAACTCCACCAGGGAAGGTGCCAGCAAGGAGTTCTCTGGTAGTTTTTACATTGCTCCGCTAGGCAGCTGAAAGACACCACAAAAGTTGTTCTACCTGCTCTCTGGGCTGAGATGGGGAACCGCTGACTTTTTGACTAAGCCGGTGAAAAAACGTTCCAAACACACCCCGTGCACAACTCCACCGGGGAAGGTGCCAGCAAGGAGTTCTCTGGTAGTTTTTACATTGCTCCGCTAGGCAGCTGAAAGACACCATAAAAGTTGTTCTACGTGCTCTCTGGGCTGAAATGGGGAACCGCTGACTTTTTGACTAAGCCGGTGAAAAAACGTTCCAAACACAGCCCGTGCACAACTCCACCGGGGAAGGTGCCAGCAAGGAGTTCTCTGGTAGTTTTTACATTGCTCCGCTAGGCAGCTGAAAGACACCACAAAAGTTGTTCTACCTGCTTTCTGGGCTGAGATGGGGAACCGCTGACTTTTTGACTAAGCCGGTGAAAAAACGTTCCAAACACAGCCCGTGCACAACTCCACCGGGGAAGGTGCCAGCAAGGAGTTCTCTGGTAGTTTTTACATTGCTCCGCTAGGCAGCTGAAAGACACCACAAAAGTTGTTCTACCTGCTCTGTGGGCTGAGATGGGGAACCGCTGACTTTTTGACTAAGCCGGTGAAAAAACGTTCCAAACACACCCCGTGCACAACTCCACCGGGGAAGGTGCCAGCAAGGAGTTCTCTGGTAGTTTTTACATTGCTCCTCTAGGCATCGGAAAGACACCACAAAAGTTGTTCTACCGGCTTTCTGGGCTGAGATGGGGAACCGCTGACTTTTTGACTAAGCCGGTGAAAAAACGTTCCAAACACAGCCCGTGCACAACTCCACCGGGGAAGGTGCCAGCAAGGAGTTCTCTGG
Source organism: Falco punctatus (assembly GCF_963210335.1). Classification (NCBI taxonomy): domain Eukaryota; kingdom Metazoa; phylum Chordata; class Aves; order Falconiformes; family Falconidae; genus Falco; species Falco punctatus. Next base: position 53,921 of record NW_027660094.1, read on the forward strand.
TAGTTTTTACATTGCTCCGCTAGGCAGCTGAAAGACACCACAAAAGTTGTTCTACCTGCTCTGTGGGCTGAGATGGGGAACCGCTGACTTTTTGACTAAGCCGGTGAAAAAACGTTCCAAACACACCCCGTGCACAACTCCACCGGGGAAGGTGCCAGCAAGGAGTTCTCTGGTAGTTTTTACATTGCTCCTCTAGGCATCGGAAAGACACCACAAAAGTTGTTCTACCGGCTTTCTGGGCTGAGATGGGGAACCGCTGACTTTTTGACTAAGCCGGTGAAAAAACGTTCCAAACACAGCCCGTGCACAACTCCACCGGGGAAGGTGCCAGCAAGGAGTTCTCTGGTAGTTTTTACATTGCTCCGCTAGGCAGCTGAAAGACACCACAAAAGTTGTTCTACCTGCTCTCTGGGCTGAGATGGGGAACCGCTGACTTTTTGACTAAGCCGGTGAAAAAACGTTCCAAACACACCCCGTGCACAACTCCACCGGGGAAGGTGCCAGCAAGGAGTTCTCTGGTAGTTTTTACATTGCTCCGCTAGGCAGCTGAAAGACACCATAAAAGTTGTTCTACGTGCTCTCTGGGCTGAAATGGGGAACCGCTGACTTTTTGACTAAGCCGGTGAAAAAACGTTCCAAACACAGCCCGTGCACAACTCCACCGGGGAAGGTGCCAGCAAGGAGTTCTCTGGTAGTTTTTACATTGCTCCGCTAGGCAGCTGAAAGACACCACAAAAGTTGTTCTACCTGCTCTCTGGGCTGAGATGGGGAACCGCTGACTTTTTGATTAAGCCGGTGAAAAAACGTTCCAAACACACCCCGTGCACAACTCCACCAGGGAAGGTGCCAGCAAGGAGTTCTCTGGTAGTTTTTACATTGCTCCGCTAGGCAGCTGAAAGACACCACAAAAGTTGTTCTACCTGCTCTCTGGGCTGAGATGGGGAACCGCTGACTTTTTGACTAAGCCGGTGGAAAAACGTTCCAAACACACCCCGTGCACAACTCCACCGGGGAAGGTGCCAGCAAGGAGTTCTCTGGTAGTTTTTACATTGCTCCTCTAGGCATCGGAAAGACACCACAAAAGTTGTTCTACCGGCTTTCTGGGCTGAGATGGGGAACCGCTGACTTTTTGACTAAGCCGGTGAAAAAACGTTCCAAACACACCCCGTGCACAACTCCACCAGGGAAGGTGCCAGCAAGGAGTTCTCTGGTAGTTTTTACATTGCTCCGCTAGGCAGCTGAAAGACACCACAAAAGTTGTTCTACCTGCTCTCTGGGCTGAGATGGGGAACCGCTGACTTTTTGACTAAGCCGGTGAAAAAACGTTCCAAACACACCCCGTGCACAACTCCACCGGGGAAGGTGCCAGCAAGGAGTTCTCTGGTAGTTTTTACATTGCTCCGCTAGGCAGCTGAAAGACACCATAAAAGTTGTTCTACGTGCTCTCTGGGCTGAAATGGGGAACCGCTGACTTTTTGACTAAGCCGGTGAAAAAACGTTCCAAACACAGCCCGTGCACAACTCCACCGGGGAAGGTGCCAGCAAGGAGTTCTCTGGTAGTTTTTACATTGCTCCGCTAGGCAGCTGAAAGACACCACAAAAGTTGTTCTACCTGCTTTCTGGGCTGAGATGGGGAACCGCTGACTTTTTGACTAAGCCGGTGAAAAAACGTTCCAAACACAGCCCGTGCACAACTCCACCGGGGAAGGTGCCAGCAAGGAGTTCTCTGGTAGTTTTTACATTGCTCCGCTAGGCAGCTGAAAGACACCACAAAAGTTGTTCTACCTGCTCTGTGGGCTGAGATGGGGAACCGCTGACTTTTTGACTAAGCCGGTGAAAAAACGTTCCAAACACACCCCGTGCACAACTCCACCGGGGAAGGTGCCAGCAAGGAGTTCTCTGGTAGTTTTTACATTGCTCCTCTAGGCATCGGAAAGACACCACAAAAGTTGTTCTACCGGCTTTCTGGGCTGAGATGGGGAACCGCTGACTTTTTGACTAAGCCGGTGAAAAAACGTTCCAAACACAGCCCGTGCACAACTCCACCGGGGAAGGTGCCAGCAAGGAGTTCTCTGGTAGTTTTTACATTGCTCCGCTAGGCAGCTGAAAGACACCACAAAAGTTGTTCTACCTGCTCTGTGGGCTGAGATGGGGAACCGCTGACTTTTTGACTAAGCCGGTGAAAAAACGTTCCAAACACACCCGGTGCACAACTCCACCGGGGAAGGTGCCAGCAAGGAGTTCTCTGGTAGTTTTTACATTGCTCCTCTAGGCATCGGAAAGACACCACAAAAGTTGTTCTACCGGCTTTCTGGGCTGAGATGGGGAACCGCTGACTTTTTGACTAAGCCGGTGAAAAAACGTTCCAAACACAGCCCGTGCACAACTCCACCGGGGAAGGTGCCAGCAAGGAGTTCTCTGGTAGTTTTTACATTGCTCCGCTAGGCAGCTGAAAGACACCACAAAAGTTGTTCTACCTGCTCTGTGGGCTGAGATGGGGAACCGCTGACTTTTTGACTAAGCCGGTGAAAAAACGTTCCAAACACACCCCGTGCACAACTCCACCGGGGAAGGTGCCAGCAAGGAGTTCTCTGGTAGTTTTTACATTGCTCCGCTAGGCAGCTGAAAGACACCATAAAAGTTGTTCTACGTGCTCTCTGGGCTGAAATGGGGAACCGCTGACTTTTTGACTAAGCCGGTGAAAAAACGTTCCAAACACACCCCGTGCACAACTCCACCGGGGAAGGTGCCAGCAAGGAGTTCTCTGGTAGTTTTTACATTGCTCCGCTAGGCAGCTGAAAGACACCACAAAAGTTGTTCTACCTGCTCTCTGGGCTGAGATGGGGAACCGCTGACTTTTTGACTAAGCCGGTGAAAAAACGTTCCAAACACACCCCGTGCACAACTCCACCGGGGAAGGTGCCAGCAAGGAGTTCTCTGGTAGTTTTTACATTGCTCCACTAGGCAGCGGAAAGACACCACAAAAGTTGTTCTACCGGCTCTCTGGGCTGAGATGGGGAACCGCTGAGTTTTTGACTAAGCCGGTGAAAAAAACGTTCCAAACATACCCCGTGCACAACTCCACCGGGGAAGGTGCCAGCAAGGAGTTCTCTGGTAGTTTTTACATTGCTCCGCTAGGCAGCGGAAAGACACCACAAAAGTTGTTCTACCTGCTCTGTGGGCTGAGATGGGGAACCGCTGACTTTTTGACTAAGCCGGTGAAAAAACGTTCCAAACACACCCCGTGCACAATTCCACCGGGGAAGGTGCCAGCAAGGAGTTCTCTGGTAGTTTTTACATTGCTCCGCTAGGCAGCTGAAAGACACCACAAAAGTTGTTCTACCTGCTCTCTGGGCTGAGATGGGGAACCGCTGACTTTTTGACTAAGCCGGTGAAAAAACGTTCCAAACACACCCCGTGCACAACTCCACCGGGGAAGGTGCCAGCAAGGAGTTCTCTGGTAGTTTTTACATTGCTCCGCTAGGCAGTGGAAAGACACCACAAAAGTTGTTCTACCTGCTCTCTGGGCTGAGATGGGGAACCGCTGACTTTTTGACTAAGCCGGTGAAAAAAGTTCCAAACACACCCCGTGCACAACTCCACCGGGGAAGGTGCCAGCAAGGAGTTCTCTGGTAGTTTTTACATTGCTCCGCTAGGCAGCTGAAAGACACCACAAAAGTTGTTCTACCTGCTCTCTGGGCTGAGATGGGGAACCGCTGACTTTTTGACTAAGCCGGTGAAAAAACGTTCCAAACACACCCCGTGCACAACTCCACCGGGGAAGGTGCCAGCAAGGAGTTCTCTGGTAGTTTTTACATTGCTCCGCTAGGCAGCGGAAAGACACCACAAAAGTTGTTCTACCTGCTCTCTGGGCTGAGATGGGGAACCGCTGACTTTTTGACTAAGCCGGTGAAAAAACGTTCCAAACACACCCCGTGCACAACTCCACCGGGGAAGGTGCCAGCAAGGAGTTCTCTGGTAGTTTTTACATTGCTCCGCTAGGCAGCTGAAAGACACCACAAAAGTTGTTCTACCTGCTCTCTGGGCTGAGATGGGGAACCGCTGACTTTTTGACTAAGCCGGTGAAAAAACGTTCCAAACACACCCCGTGCACAACTCCACCGGGGAAGGTGCCAGCAAGGAGTTCTCTGGTAGTTTTTACATTGCTCCGCTAGGCAGCGGAAAGACACCACAAAAGTTGTTCTACCTGCTCTCTGGGCTGAGATGGGGAACCGCTGACTTTTTGACTAAGACGGTGAAAAAACGTTCCAAACACACCCCGTGCACAACTCCACCGGGGAAGGTGCCAGCAAGGAGTTCTCTGGTAGTTTTTACATTGCTCCGCTAGGCAGCTGAAAGACACCACAAAAGTTGTTCTACCTGCTTTCTGGGCTGAGATGGGGAACCGCTGACTTTTTGACTAAGCCGGTGAAAAAACGTTCCAAACACACCCCGTGCACAACTCCACCGGGGAAGGTGCCAGCAAGGAGTTCTCTGGTAGTTTTTACATTGCTCCGCTAGGCAGTGGAAAGACACCACAAAAGTTGTTCTACCTGCTCTCTGGGCTGAGATGGGGAACCGCTGACTTTTTGACTAAGCCGGTGAAAAAACGTTCCAAACACACCCCGTGCACAATTCCACCGGGGAAGGTGCCAGCAAGGAGTTCTCTGGTAGTTTTTACATTGCTCCGCTAGGCAGCTGAAAGACACCACAAAAGTTGTTCTACCTGCTCTCTGGGCTGAGATGGGGAACCGCTGACTTTTTGACTAAGCCGGTGAAAAAACGTTCCAAACACACCCCGTGCACAACTCCACCGGGGAAGGTGCCAGCAAGGAGTTCTCTGGTAGTTTTTACATTGCTCCGCTAGGCAGTGGAAAGACACCACAAAAGTTGTTCTACCTGCTCTCTGGGCTGAGATGGGGAACCGCTGACTTTTTGACTAAGCCGGTGAAAAAACGTTCCAAACACACCCCGTGCACAACTCCACCGGGGAAGGTGCCAGCAAGGAGTTCTCTGGTAGTTTTTACATTGCTCCGCTAGGCAGCGGAAAGACACCACAAAAGTTGTTCTACCTGCTCTCTGGGCTGAGATGGGGAACCGCTGAGTTTTTGACTAAGCCGGTGAAAAAAAGTTCCAAACACACCCCGTGCACAACTCCACCGGGGAAGGTGCCAGCAAGGAGTTCTCTGGTAGTTTTTACATTGCTCCTCTAGGCAGCGGAAAGACACCACAAAAGTTGTTCTACCTGCTCTGTGGGCTGAGATGGGGAACCGCTGACTTTTTGACTAAGCCGGTGAAAAAACGTTCCAAACACACCCCATGCACAATTCCACCGGGGAAGGTGCCAGCAAGGAGTTCTCTGGTAGTTTTTACATTGCTCCGCTAGGCAGCTGAAAGACACCACAAAAGTTGTTCTACCGGCTCTCTGGGATGAGATGGGGAACCGCTGACTTTTTGACTAAGCCGGTGAAAAAACGTTCCAAACACACCCCGTGCACAACTCCACCGGGGAAGGTGCCAGCAAGGAGTTCTCTGGTAGTTTTTACATTGCTCCGCTAGGCAGCGGAAAGACACCACAAAAGTTGTTCTACCTGCTCTCTGGGCTGAGATGGGGAACCGCTGACTTTTTGACTAAGCCGGTGAAAAAAGTTCCAAACACACCCCGTGCACAACTCCACCGGGGAAGGTGCCAGCAAGGAGTTCTCTGGTAGTTTTTACATTGCTCCGCTAGGCAGCTGAAAGACACCACAAAAGTTGTTCTACCTGCTCTCTGGGCTGAGATGGGGAACCGCTGACTTTTTGACTAAGCCGGTGAAAAAACGTTCCAAACACACCCCGTGCACAACTCCACCGGGGAAGGTGCCAGCAAGGAGTTCTCTGGTAGTTTTTACATTGCTCCTCTAGGCAGCTGAAAGACACCACAAAAGTTGTTCTACCGGCTCTCTGGGCTGAGATAGGGAACCGCTGACTTTTTGACTAAGCCGGTGAAAAAACGTTCCAAACACACCCCGTGCACAACTCCACCGGGGAAGGTGCCAGCAAGGAGTTCTCTGATAGTTTTTACATTGCTCCGCTAGGCAGCTGAAAGACACCACAAAAGTTGTTCTACCTGCTCTCTGGGCTGAGATGGGGAACCGCTGACTTTTTGACTAAGCCGGTGAAAAAACGTACCAAACACACCCCGTGCACAACTCCACCGGGGAAGGTGCCAGCAAGGAGTTCTCTGGTAGTTTTTACATTGCTCCGCTAGGCAGCGGAAAGACACCACAAAAGTTGTTCTACCTGCTTTCTGGGCTGAGATGGGGAACCGCTGACTTTTTGACTAAGCCGGTGAAAAAACGTTCCAAACACACCCCGTGCACAACTCCACCGGGGAAGGTGCCAGCAAGGAGTTCTCTGGTAGTTTTTACATTGCTCCGCTAGGCAGCGGAAAGACACCACAAAAGTTGTTCTACCTGCTCTCTGGGCTGAGATGGGGAACCGCTGACTTTTTGACTAAGCCGGTGAAAAAACGTTCCAAACACACCCCGTGCACAACTCCACCGGGGAAGGTGCCAGCAAGGAGTTCTCTGGTAGTTTTTACATTGCTCCGCTAGGCAGCTGAAAGACACCACAAAAGTTGTTCTACCTGCTCTCTGGGATGAGATGGGGAACCGCTGACTTTTTGACTAAGCCGGTGAAAAAACGTTCCAAACACAGCCCGTGCACAACTCCACCGGGGAAGGTGCCAGCAAGGAGTTCTCTGGTAGTTTTTACATTGCTCCGCTAGGCAGCGGAAAGACACCACAAAAGTTGTTCTACCTGCTCTGTGGGCTGAGATGGGGAACCGCTGACTTTTTGACTAAGCCGGTGAAAAAACGTTCCAAACACAGCCCGTGCACAACTCCACCGGGGAAGGTGCCAGCAAGGAGTTCTCTGGTAGTTTTTACATTGCTCCTCTAGGCAGTGGAAAGACACCACAAAAGTTGTTCTACCTGCTCTCTGGGCTGAGATGGGGAACCGCTGACTTTTTGACTAAGCCGGTGAAAAAAACGTTCCAAACCCACCCCGTGCACAACTCCACCGGGGAAGGTGCCAGCAAGGAGTTCTCTGGTAGTTTTTACATTGCTCCGCTAGGCAGCTGAAAGACACCACAAAAGTTGTTCTACCTGCTCTGTGGGCTGAGATGGGGAACCGCTGACTTTTTGACTAAGCCGGTGAAAAAACGTTCCAAACACACCCCGTGCACAACTCCACCGGGGAAGGTGCCAGCAAGGAGTTCTCTGGTAGTTTTTACATTGCTCCGCTAGGCAGCTGAAAGACACCACAAAAGTTGTTCTACCTGCTCTGTGGGCTGAGATGGGGAACCGCTGACTTTTTGACTAAGCCGGTGAAAAAACGTTCCAAACACACCCCGTGCACAACTCCACCGGGGAAGGTGCCAGCAAGGAGTTCTCTGGTAGTTTTTACATTGCTCCGCTAGGCAGCGGAAAGACACCACAAAAGTTGTTCTACCTGCTCTCTGGGCTGAGATGGGGAACCGCTGACTTTTTGACTAAGCCGGTGAAAAAACGTTCCAAACACAGCCCGTGCACAACTCCACCGGGGAAGGTGCCAGCAAGGAGTTCTCTGGTAGTTTTTACATTGCTCCGCTAGGCAGCGGAAAGACACCACAAAAGTTGTTCTACCTGCTCTCTGGGCTGAGATGGGGAACCGCTGACTTTTTGACTAAGCCGGTGAAAAAAACGTTCCAAACACACCCCGTGCACAACTCCACCGGGGAAGGTGCCAGCAAGGAGTTCTCTGGTAGTTTTTACATTGCTCCTCTAGGCATCGGAAAGACACCACAAAAGTTGTTCTACCGGCTTTCTGGGCTGAGATGGGGAACCGCTGACTTTTTGACTAAGCCGGTGAAAAAACGTTCCAAACACAGCCCGTGCACAACTCCACCGGGGAAGGTGCCAGCAAGGAGTTCTCTGGTAGTTTTTACATTGCTCCGCTAGGCAGCTGAAAGACACCACAAAAGTTGTTCTACCTGCTCTGTGGGCTGAGATGGGGAACCGCTGACTTTTTGACTAAGCCGGTGAAAAAACGTTCCAAACACACCCCGTGCACAACTCCACCGGGGAAGGTGCCAGCAAGGAGTTCTCTGGTAGTTTTTACATTGCTCCTCTAGGCATCGGAAAGACACCACAAAAGTTGTTCTACCGGCTTTCTGGGCTGAGATGGGGAACCGCTGACTTTTTGACTAAGCCGGTGAAAAAACGTTCCAAACACAGCCCGTGCACAACTCCACCGGGGAAGGTGCCAGCAAGGAGTTCTCTGGTAGTTTTTACATTGCTCCGCTAGGCAGCTGAAAGACACCACAAAAGTTGTTCTACCTGCTCTGTGGGCTGAGATGGGGAACCGCTGACTTTTTGACTAAGCCGGTGAAAAAACGTTCCAAACACACCCCGTGCACAACTCCACCGGGGAAGGTGCCAGCAAGGAGTTCTCTGGTAGTTTTTACATTGCTCCACTAGGCAGCTGAAAGACACCATAAAAGTTGTTCTACGTGCTCTCTGGGCTGAAATGGGGAACCGCTGACTTTTTGACTAAGCCGGTGAAAAAACGTTCCAAACACACCCCGTGCACAACTCCACCGGGGAAGGTGCCAGCAAGGAGTTCTCTGGTAGTTTTTACATTGCTCCGCTAGGCAGCTGAAAGACACCACAAAAGTTGTTCTACCTGCTCTCTGGGCTGAGATGGGGAACGGCTGACTTTTTGACTAAGCCGGTGAAAAAACGTTCCAAACACACCCCGTGCACAACTCCACCAGGGAAGGTGCCAGCAAGGAGTTCTCTGGTAGTTTTTACATTGCTCCGCTAGGCAGCTGAAAGACACCACAAAAGTTGTTCTACCTGCTCTCTGGGCTGAGATGGGGAACCGCTGACTTTTTGACTAAGCCGGTGAAAAAACGTTCCAAACACACCCCGTGCACAACTCCACCGGGGAAGGTGCCAGCAAGGAGTTCTCTGGTAGTTTTTACATTGCTCCGCTAGGCAGCTGAAAGACACCATAAAAGTTGTTCTACGTGCTCTCTGGGCTGAAATGGGGAACCGCTGACTTTTTGACTAAGCCGGTGAAAAAACGTTCCAAACACAGCCCGTGCACAACTCCACCGGGGAAGGTGCCAGCAAGGAGTTCTCTGGTAGTTTTTACATTGCTCCGCTAGGCAGCTGAAAGACACCACAAAAGTTGTTCTACCTGCTTTCTGGGCTGAGATGGGGAACCGCTGACTTTTTGACTAAGCCGGTGAAAAAACGTTCCAAACACAGCCCGTGCACAACTCCACCGGGGAAGGTGCCAGCAAGGAGTTCTCTGGTAGTTTTTACATTGCTCCGCTAGGCAGCTGAAAGACACCACAAAAGTTGTTCTACCTGCTCTGTGGGCTGAGATGGGGAACCGCTGACTTTTTGACTAAGCCGGTGAAAAAACGTTCCAAACACACCCCGTGCACAACTCCACCGGGGAAGGTGCCAGCAAGGAGTTCTCTGGTAGTTTTTACATTGCTCCTCTAGGCATCGGAAAGACACCACAAAAGTTGTTCTACCGGCTTTCTGGGCTGAGATGGGGAACCGCTGACTTTTTGACTAAGCCGGTGAAAAAACGTTCCAAACACAGCCCGTGCACAACTCCACCGGGGAAGGTGCCAGCAAGGAGTTCTCTGGTAGTTTTTACATTGCTCCGCTAGGCAGCTGAAAGACACCACAAAAGTTGTTCTACCTGCTCTGTGGGCTGAGATGGGGAACCGCTGACTTTTTGACTAAGCCGGTGAAAAAACGTTCCAAACACACCCCGTGCACAACTCCACCGGGGAAGGTGCCAGCAAGGAGTTCTCTGGTAGTTTTTACATTGCTCCTCTAGGCATCGGAAAGACACCACAAAAGTTGTTCTACCGGCTTTCTGGGCTGAGATGGGGAACCGCTGACTTTTTGACTAAGCCGGTGAAAAAACGTTCCAAACACAGCCCGTGCACAACTCCACCGGGGAAGGTGCCAGCAAGGAGTTCTCTGGTAGTTTTTACATTGCTCCGCTAGGCAGCTGAAAGACACCACAAAAGTTGTTCTACCTGCTCTCTGGGCTGAGATGGGGAACCGCTGACTTTTTGACTAAGCCGGTGAAAAAACGTTCCAAACACACCCCGTGCACAACTCCACCGGGGAAGGTGCCAGCAAGGAGTTCTCTGGTAGTTTTTACATTGCTCCGCTAGGCAGCTGAAAGACACCATAAAAGTTGTTCTACGTGCTCTCTGGGCTAAAATGGGGAACCGCTGACTTTTTGACTAAGCCGGTGAAAAAACGTTCCAAACACAGCCCGTGCACAACTCCACCGGGGAAGGTGCCAGCAAGGAGTTCTCTGGTAGTTTTTACATTGCTCCGCTAGGCAGCTGAAAGACACCACAAAAGTTGTTCTACCTGCTCTCTGGGCTGAGATGGGGAACCGCTGACTTTTTGATTAAGCCGGTGAAAAAACGTTCCAAACACACCCCGTGCACAACTCCACCAGGGAAGGTGCCAGCAAGGAGTTCTCTGGTAGTTTTTACATTGCTCCGCTAGGCAGCTGAAAGACACCACAAAAGTTGTTCTACCTGCTCTCTGGGCTGAGATGGGGAACCGCTGACTTTTTGACTAAGCCGGTGGAAAAACGTTCCAAACACACCCCGTGCACAACTCCACCGGGGAAGGTGCCAGCAAGGAGTTCTCTGGTAGTTTTTACATTGCTCCTCTAGGCATCGGAAAGACACCACAAAAGTTGTTCTACCGGCTTTCTGGGCTGAGATGGGGAACCGCTGACTTTTTGACTAAGCCGGTGAAAAAACGTTCCAAACACAGCCCGTGCACAACTCCACCGGGGAAGGTGCCAGCAAGGAGTTCTCTGGTAGTTTTTACATTGCTCCGCTAGGCAGCTGAAAGACACCACAAAAGTTGTTCTACCTGCTCTGTGGGCTGAGATGGGGAACCGCTGACTTTTTGACTAAGCCGGTGAAAAAACGTTCCAAACACACCCCGTGCACAACTCCACCGGGGAAGGTGCCAGCAAGGAGTTCTCTGGTAGTTTTTACATTGCTCCGCTAGGCAGCTGAAAGACACCATAAAAGTTGTTCTACGTGCTCTCTGGGCTGAAATGGGGAACCGCTGACTTTTTGACTAAGCCGGTGAAAAAACGTTCCAAACACACCCCGTGCACAACTCCACCGGGGAAGGTGCCAGCAAGGAGTTCTCTGGTAGTTTTTACATTGCTCCGCTAGGCAGCTGAAAGACACCACAAAAGTTGTTCTACCTGCTCTCTGGGCTGAGATGGGGAACCGCTGACTTTTTGACTAAGCCGGTGAAAAAACGTTCCAAACACACCCCGTGCACAACTCCACCAGGGAAGGTGCCAGCAAGGAGTTCTCTGGTAGTTTTTACATTGCTCCGCTAGGCAGCTGAAAGACACCACAAAAGTTGTTCTACCTGCTCTCTGGGCTGAGATGGGGAACCGCTGACTTTTTGACTAAGCCGGTGAAAAAACGTTCCAAACACACCCCGTGCACAACTCCACCGGGGAAGGTGCCAGCAAGGAGTTCTCTGGTAGTTTTTACATTGCTCCGCTAGGCAGCTGAAAGACACCATAAAAGTTGTTCTACGTGCTCTCTGGGCTGAAATGGGGAACCGCTGACTTTTTGACTAAGCCGGTGAAAAAACGTTCCAAACACAGCCCGTGCACAACTCCACCGGGGAAGGTGCCAGCAAGGAGTTCTCTGGTAGTTTTTACATTGCTCCGCTAGGCAGCTGAAAGACACCACAAAAGTTGTTCTACCTGCTTTCTGGGCTGAGATGGGGAACCGCTGACTTTTTGACTAAGCCGGTGAAAAAACGTTCCAAACACAGCCCGTGCACAACTCCACCGGGGAAGGTGCCAGCAAGGAGTTCTCTGGTAGTTTTTACATTGCTCCGCTAGGCAGCTGAAAGACACCACAAAAGTTGTTCTACCTGCTCTGTGGGCTGAGATGGGGAACCGCTGACTTTTTGACTAAGCCGGTGAAAAAACGTTCCAAACACACCCCGTGCACAACTCCACCGGGGAAGGTGCCAGCAAGGAGTTCTCTGGTAGTTTTTACATTGCTCCTCTAGGCATCGGAAAGACACCACAAAAGTTGTTCTACCGGCTTTCTGGGCTGAGATGGGGAACCGCTGACTTTTTGACTAAGCCGGTGAAAAAACGTTCCAAACACAGCCCGTGCACAACTCCACCGGGGAAGGTGCCAGCAAGGAGTTCTCTGGTAGTTTTTACATTGCTCCGCTAGGCAGCTGAAAGACACCACAAAAGTTGTTCTACCTGCTCTGTGGGCTGAGATGGGGAACCGCTGACTTTTTGACTAAGCCGGTGAAAAAACGTTCCAAACACACCCCGTGCACAACTCCACCGGGGAAGGTGCCAGCAAGGAGTTCTCTGGTAGTTTTTACATTGCTCCTCTAGGCATCGGAAAGACACCACAAAAGTTGTTCTACCGGCTTTCTGGGCTGAGATGGGGAACCGCTGACTTTTTGACTAAGCCGGTGAAAAAACGTTCCAAACACAGCCCGTGCACAACTCCACCGGGGAAGGTGCCAGCAAGGAGTTCTCTGGTAGTTTTTACATTGCTCCGCTAGGCAGCTGAAAGACACCACAAAAGTTGTTCTACCTGCTCTCTGGGCTGAGATGGGGAACCGCTGACTTTTTGACTAAGCCGGTGAAAAAACGTTCCAAACACACCCCGTGCACAACTCCACCGGGGAAGGTGCCAGCAAGGAGTTCTCTGGTAGTTTTTACATTGCTCCGCTAGGCAGCTGAAAGACACCATAAAAGTTGTTCTACGTGCTCTCTGGGCTGAAATGGGGAACCGCTGACTTTTTGACTAAGCCGGTGAAAAAACGTTCCAAACACACCCCGTGCACAACTCCACCGGGGAAGGTGCCAGCAAGGAGTTCTCTGGTAGTTTTTACATTGCTCCGCTAGGCAGCTGAAAGACACCACAAAAGTTGTTCTACCTGCTCTCTGGGCTGAGATGGGGAACCGCTGACTTTTTGATTAAGCCGGTGAAAAAACGTTCCAAACACACCCCGTGCACAACTCCACCAGGGAAGGTGCCAGCAAGGAGTTCTCTGGTAGTTTTTACATTGCTCCGCTAGGCAGCTGAAAGACACCACAAAAGTTGTTCTACCTGCTCTCTGGGCTGAGATGGGGAACCGCTGACTTTTTGACTAAGCCGGTGAAAAAACGTTCCAAACACACCCCGTGCACAACTCCACCGGGGAAGGTGCCAGCAAGGAGTTCTCTGGTAGTTTTTACATTGCTCCGCTAGGCAGCTGAAAGACACCATAAAAGTTGTTCTACGTGCTCTCTGGGCTGAAATGGGGAACCGCTGACTTTTTGACTAAGCCGGTGAAAAAACGTTCCAAACACAGCCCGTGCACAACTCCACCGGGGAAGGTGCCAGCAAGGAGTTCTCTGGTAGTTTTTACATTGCTCCGCTAGGCAGCTGAAAGACACCACAAAAGTTGTTCTACCTGCTTTCTGGGCTGAGATGGGGAACCGCTGACTTTTTGACTAAGCCGGTGAAAAAAACGTTCCAAACCCACCCCGTGCACAACTCCACCGAGGAAGGTGCCAGCAAGGAGTTCTCTGGTAGTTTTTACATTGCTCCGCTAGGCAGCTGAAAGACACCACAAAAGTTGTTCTACCTGCTCTCTGGGCTGAGATGGGGAACCGCTGACTTTTTGACTAAGCCGGTGAAAAAACGTTCCAAACACACCCCGTGCACAACTCCACCGGGGAAGGTGCCAGCAAGGAGTTCTCTGGTAGTTTTTACATTGCTCCGCTAGGCAGCTGAAAGACACCACAAAAGTTGTTCTACCTGCTCTCTGGGCTGAGATGGGGAACCGCTGACTTTTTGACTAAGCCGGTGAAAAAACGTTCCAAACACACCCCGTGCACAACTCCACCGGGGAAGGTGCCAGCAAGGAGTTCTCTGGTAGTTTTTACATTGCTCCGCTAGGCAGCTGAAAGACACCATAAAAGTTGTTCTACGTGCTCTCTGGGCTGAAATGGGGAACCGCTGACTTTTTGACTAAGCCGGTGAAAAAACGTTCCAAACACAGCCCGTGCACAACTCCACCGGGGAAGGTGCCAGCAAGGCGTTCTCTGGTAGTTTTTACATTGCTCCGCTAGGCAGCTGAAAGACACCACAAAAGTTGTTCTACCTGCTTTCTGGGCTGAGATGGGGAACCGCTGACTTTTTGACTAAGCCGGTGAAAAAAACGTTCCAAACCCACCCCATGCACAACTCCACCGAGGAAGGTGCCAGCAAGGAGTTCTCTGGTAGTTTTTACATTGCTCCGCTAGGCAGCTGAAAGACACCACAAAAGTTGTTCTACCTGCTCTGTGGGCTGAGATGGGGAACCGCTGACTTTTTGACTAAGCCGGTGAAAAAACGTTCCAAACACACCCCGTGCACAACTCCACCGGGGAAGGTGCCAGCAAGGAGTTCTCTGGTAGTTTTTACATTGCTCCGCTAGGCAGCTGAAAGACACCACAAAAGTTGTTCTACCTGCTCTGTGGGCTGAGATGGGGAACCGCTGACTTTTTGACTAAGCCGGTGAAAAAACGTTCCAAAAACACCCCGTGCACAACTCCACCGGGGAAGGTGCCAGCAAGGAGTTCTCTGGTAGTTTTTACATTGCTCCGCTAGGCAGCTGAAAGACACCACAAAAGTTGTTCTACCTGCTCTCTGGGCTGAGATGGGGAACCGCTGACTTTTTGACTAAGCCGGTGAAAAAACGTTCCAAACACACCCCGTGCACAACTCCACCGGGGAAGGTGCCAGCAAGTAGTTCTCTGGTAGTTTTTACATTGCTCCGCTAGGCAGCTGAAAGACACCACAAAAGTTGTTCTACCTGCTCTCTGGGCTGAGATGGGGAACCGCTGACTTTTTGACTAAGCCGGTGAAAAAACGTTCCAAACACAGCCCGTGCACAACTCCACCGGGGAAGGTGCCAGCAAGGAGTTCTCTGGTAGTTTTTACATTGCTCCGCTAGGCAGCTGAAAGACACCATAAAAGTTGTTCTACGTGCTCTCTGGGCTGAAATGGGGAACCGCTGACTTTTTGACTAAGCCGGTGAAAAAACGTTCCAAACACACCCCGTGCACAACTCCACCGGGGAAGGTGCCAGCAAGGAGTTCTCTGGTAGTTTTTACATTGCTCCGCTAGGCAGCGGAAAGACACCACAAAAGTTGTTCTACCTGCTCTCTGGGCTGAGATGGGGAACCGCTGAGTTTTTGACTAAGCCGGTGAAAAAAAGTTCCAAACACACCCCGTGCACAACTCCACCGGGGAAGGTGCCAGCAAGGAGTTCTCTGGTAGTTTTTACATTGCTCCTCTAGGCAGCGGAAAGACACCACAAAAGTTGTTCTACCTGCTCTGTGGGCTGAGATGGGGAACCGCTGACTTTTTGACTAAGCCGGTGAAAAAACGTTCCAAACACACCCCGTGCACAATTCCACCGGGGAAGGTGCCAGCAAGGAGTTCTCTGGTAGTTTTTACATTGCTCCGCTAGGCAGCTGAAAGACACCACAAAAGTTGTTCTACCGGCTCTCTGGGCTGAGATGGGGAACCGCTGACTTTTTGACTAAGCCGGTGAAAAAACGTTCCAAACACACCCCGTGCACAACTCCACCGGGGAAGGTGCCAGCAAGGAGTTCTCTGGTAGTTTTTACATTGCTCCGCTAGGCAGCGGAAAGACACCACAAAAGTTGTTCTACCTGCTCTCTGGGCTGAGATGGGGAACCGCTGACTTTTTGACTAAGCCGGTGAAAAAAGTTCCAAACACACCCCGTGCACAACTCCACCGGGGAAGGTGCCAGCAAGGAGTTCTCTGGTAGTTTTTACATTGCTCCGCTAGGCAGCGGAAAGACACCACAAAAGTTGTTCTACCTGCTCTCTGGGCTGAGATGGGGAACCGCTGACTTTTTGACTAAGCCGGTGAAAAAAGTTCCAAACACACCCCGTGCACAACTCCACCGGGGAAGGTGCCAGCAAGGAGTTCTCTGGTAGTTTTTACATTGCTCCGCTAGGCAGCTGAAAGACACCACAAAAGTTGTTCTACCGGCTCTCTGGGCTGAGATAGGGAACCGCTGACTTTTTGACTAAGCCGGTGAAAAAACGTTCCAAACACACCCCGTGCACAACTCCACCGGGGAAGGTGCCAGCAAGGAGTTCTCTGGTAGTTTTTACATTGCTCCGCTAGGCAGCTGAAAGACACCACAAAAGTTGTTCTACCTGCTCTCTGGGCTGAGATGGGGAACCGCTGACTTTTTGACTAAGCCGGTGAAAAAACGTTCCAAACACACCCCGTGCACAACTCCACCGGGGAAGGTGCCAGCAAGGAGTTCTCTGGTAGTTTTTACATTGCTCCGCTAGGCAGCGGAAAGACACCACAAAAGTTGTTCTACCTGCTTTCTGGGCTGAGATGGGGAACCGCTGACTTTTTGACTAAGCCGGTGAAAAAACGTTCCAAACACACCCCGTGCACAACTCCACCGGGGAAGGTGCCAGCAAGGAGTTCTCTGGTAGTTTTTACATTGCTCCGCTAGGCAGCGGAAAGACACCACAAAAGTTGTTCTACCTGCTCTCTGGGCTGAGATGGGGAACCGCTGACTTTTTGACTAAGCCGGTGAAAAAACGTTCCAAACACACCCCGTGCACAACTCCACCGGGGAAGGTGCCAGCAAGGAGTTCTCTGGTAGTTTTTACATTGCTCCGCTAGGCAGCTGAAAGACACCACAAAAGTTGTTCTACCTGCTCTCTGGGATGAGATGGGGAACCGCTGACTTTTTGACTAAGCCGGTGAAAAAACGTTCCAAACACACCCCGTGCACAACTCCACCGGGGAAGGTGCCAGCAAGGAGTTCTCTGGTAGTTTTTACATTGCTCCGCTAGGCAGCGGAAAGACACCACAAAAGTTGTTCTACCTGCTCTGTGGGCTGAGATGGGGAACCGCTGACTTTTTGACTAAGCCGGTGAAAAAACGTTCCAAACACACCCCGTGCACAACTCCACCGGGGAAGGTGCCAGCAAGGAGTTCTCTGGTAGTTTTTACATTGCTCCTCTAGGCAGTGGAAAGACACCACAAAAGTTGTTCTACCTGCTCTCTGGGCTGAGATGGGGAACCGCTGACTTTTTGACTAAGCCGGTGAAAAAAACGTTCCAAACCCACCCCGTGCACAACTCCACCGGGGAAGGTGCCAGCAAGGAGTTCTCTGGTAGTTTTTACATTGCTCCGCTAGGCAGCTGAAAGACACCACAAAAGTTGTTCTACCTGCTCTGTGGGCTGAGATGGGGAACCGCTGACTTTTTGACTAAGCCGGTGAAAAAACGTTCCAAACACACCCCGTGCACAACTCCACCGGGGAAGGTGCCAGCAAGGAGTTCTCTGGTAGTTTTTACATTGCTCCGCTAGGCAGCTGAAAGACACCACAAAAGTTGTTCTACCTGCTCTGTGGGCTGAGATGGGGAACCGCTGACTTTTTGACTAAGCCGGTGAAAAAACGTTCCAAACACACCCCGTGCACAACTCCACCGGGGAAGGTGCCAGCAAGGAGTTCTCTGGTAGTTTTTACATTGCTCCGCTAGGCAGCGGAAAGACACCACAAAAGTTGTTCTACCTGCTCTCTGGGCTGAGATGGGGAACCGCTGACTTTTTGACTAAGCCGGTGAAAAAACGTTCCAAACACAGCCCGTGCACAACTCCACCGGGGAAGGTGCCAGCAAGGAGTTCTCTGGTAGTTTTTACATTGCTCCGCTAGGCAGCGGAAAGACACCACAAAAGTTGTTCTACCTGCTCTCTGGGCTGAGATGGGGAACCGCTGACTTTTTGACTAAGCCGGTGAAAAAAACGTTCCAAACACACCCCGTGCACAACTCCACCGGGGAAGGTGCCAGCAAGGAGTTCTCTGGTAGTTTTTACATTGCTCCTCTAGGCATCGGAAAGACACCACAAAAGTTGTTCTACCGGCTTTCTGGGCTGAGATGGGGAACCGCTGACTTTTTGACTAAGCCGGTGAAAAAACGTTCCAAACACAGCCCGTGCACAACTCCACCGGGGAAGGTGCCAGCAAGGAGTTCTCTGGTAGTTTTTACATTGCTCCGCTAGGCAGCTGAAAGACACCACAAAAGTTGTTCTACCTGCTCTGTGGGCTGAGATGGGGAACCGCTGACTTTTTGACTAAGCCGGTGAAAAAACGTTCCAAACACACCCCGTGCACAACTCCACCGGGGAAGGTGCCAGCAAGGAGTTCTCTGGTAGTTTTTACATTGCTCCTCTAGGCATCGGAAAGACACCACAAAAGTTGTTCTACCGGCTTTCTGGGCTGAGATGGGGAACCGCTGACTTTTTGACTAAGCCGGTGAAAAAACGTTCCAAACACAGCCCGTGCACAACTCCACCGGGGAAGGTGCCAGCAAGGAGTTCTCTGGTAGTTTTTACATTGCTCCGCTAGGCAGCTGAAAGACACCACAAAAGTTGTTCTACCTGCTCTGTGGGCTGAGATGGGGAACCGCTGACTTTTTGACTAAGCCGGTGAAAAAACGTTCCAAACACACCCCGTGCACAACTCCACCGGGGAAGGTGCCAGCAAGGAGTTCTCTGGTAGTTTTTACATTGCTCCGCTAGGCAGCTGAAAGACACCATAAAAGTTGTTCTACGTGCTCTCTGGGCTGAAATGGGGAACCGCTGACTTTTTGACTAAGCCGGTGAAAAAACGTTCCAAACACACCCCGTGCACAACTCCACCGGGGAAGGTGCCAGCAAGGAGTTCTCTGGTAGTTTTTACATTGCTCCGCTAGGCAGCTGAAAGACA
Source organism: Falco punctatus (assembly GCF_963210335.1). Classification (NCBI taxonomy): domain Eukaryota; kingdom Metazoa; phylum Chordata; class Aves; order Falconiformes; family Falconidae; genus Falco; species Falco punctatus. The sequence continues at coordinate 72,818 of NW_027660094.1, forward strand.
CCACAAAAGTTGTTCTACCTGCTCTCTGGGCTGAGATGGGGAACCGCTGACTTTTTGACTAAGCCGGTGAAAAAACGTTCCAAACACACCCCGTGCACAACTCCACCGGGGAAGGTGCCAGCAAGGAGTTCTCTGGTAGTTTTTACATTGCTCCGCTAGGCAGCTGAAAGACACCACAAAAGTTGTTCTACCTGCTCTCTGGGCTGAGATGGGGAACCGCTGACTTTTTGACTAAGCCGGTGAAAAAACGTTCCAAACACACCCCATGCACAACTCCACCGGGGAAGGTGCCAGCAAGGAGTTCTCTGGTAGTTTTTACATTGCTCCGCTAGGCAGCTGAAAGACACCATAAAAGTTGTTCTACGTGCTCTCTGGGCTGAAATGGGGAACCGCTGACTTTTTGACTAAGCCGGTGAAAAAACGTTCCAAACACAGCCCGTGCACAACTCCACCGGGGAAGGTGCCAGCAAGGAGTTCTCTGGTAGTTTTTACATTGCTCCGCTAGGCAGCTGAAAGACACCACAAAAGTTGTTCTACCTGCTTTGTGGGCTGAGATGGGGAACCGCTGACTTTTTGACTAAGCCGGTGAAAAAACGTTCCAAACACAGCCCGTGCACAACTCCACCGGGGAAGGTGCCAGCAAGGAGTTCTCTGGTAGTTTTTACATTGCTCCGCTAGGCAGCTGAAAGACACCACAAAAGTTGTTCTACCTGCTCTGTGGGCTGAGATGGGGAACCGCTGACTTTTTGACTAAGCCGGTGAAAAAACGTTCCAAACACACCCCGTGCACAACTCCACCGGGGAAGGTGCCAGCAAGGAGTTCTCTGGTAGTTTTTACATTGCTCCTCTAGGCATCGGAAAGACACCACAAAAGTTGTTCTACCGGCTTTCTGGGCTGAGATGGGGAACCGCTGACTTTTTGACTAAGCCGGTGAAAAAACGTTCCAAACACAGCCCGTGCACAACTCCACCGGGGAAGGTGCCAGCAAGGAGTTCTCTGGTAGTTTTTACATTGCTCCGCTAGGCAGCTGAAAGACACCACAAAAGTTGTTCTACCTGCTCTGTGGGCTGAGATGGGGAACCGCTGACTTTTTGACTAAGCCGGTGAAAAAACGTTCCAAACACACCCCGTGCACAACTCCACCGGGGAAGGTGCCAGCAAGGAGTTCTCTGGTAGTTTTTACATTGCTCCTCTAGGCATCGGAAAGACACCACAAAAGTTGTTCTACCGGCTTTCTGGGCTGAGATGGGGAACCGCTGACTTTTTGACTAAGCCGGTGAAAAAACGTTCCAAACACACCCCGTGCACAACTCCACCGGGGAAGGTGCCAGCAAGGAGTTCTCTGGTAGTTTTTACATTGCTCCGCTAGGCAGCTGAAAGACACCACAAAAGTTGTTCTACCTGCTCTGTGGGCTGAGATGGGGAACCGCTGACTTTTTGACTAAGCCGGTGAAAAAACGTTCCAAACACACCCCGTGCACAACTCCACCGGGGAAGGTGCCAGCAAGGAGTTCTCTGGTAGTTTTTACATTGCTCCGCTAGGCAGCTGAAAGACACCATAAAAGTTGTTCTACGTGCTCTCTGGGCTGAAATGGGGAACCGCTGATTTTTTGACTAAGCCGGTGAAAAAACGTTCCAAACACACCCCGTGCACAACTCCACCGGGGAAGGTGCCAGCAAGGAGTTCTCTGGTAGTTTTTACATTGCTCCGCTAGGCAGCTGAAAGACACCACAAAAGTTGTTCTACCTGCTCTCTGGGCTGAGATGGGGAACCGCTGACTTTTTGATTAAGCCGGTGAAAAAACGTTCCAAACACACCCCGTGCACAACTCCACCAGGGAAGGTGCCAGCAAGGAGTTCTCTGGTAGTTTTTACATTGCTCCGCTAGGCAGCTGAAAGACACCACAAAAGTTGTTCTACCTGCTCTCTGGGCTGAGATGGGGAACCGCTGACTTTTTGACTAAGCCGGTGGAAAAACGTTCCAAACACACCCCGTGCACAACTCCACCGGGGAAGGTGCCAGCAAGGAGTTCTCTGGTAGTTTTTACATTGCTCCTCTAGGCATCGGAAAGACACCACAAAAGTTGTTCTACCGGCTTTCTGGGCTGAGATGGGGAACCGCTGACTTTTTGACTAAGCCGGTGAAAAAACGTTCCAAACACAGCCCGTGCACAACTCCACCGGGGAAGGTGCCAGCAAGGAGTTCTCTGGTAGTTTTTACATTGCTCCGCTAGGCAGCTGAAAGACACCACAAAAGTTGTTCTACCTGCTCTGTGGGCTGAGATGGGGAACCGCTGACTTTTTGACTAAGCCGGTGAAAAAACGTTCCAAACACACCCCGTGCACAACTCCACCGGGGAAGGTGCCAGCAAGGAGTTCTCTGGTAGTTTTTACATTGCTCCGCTAGGCAGCTGAAAGACACCATAAAAGTTGTTCTACGTGCTCTCTGGGCTGAAATGGGGAACCGCTGACTTTTTGACTAAGCCGGTGAAAAAACGTTCCAAACACACCCCGTGCACAACTCCACCGGGGAAGGTGCCAGCAAGGAGTTCTCTGGTAGTTTTTACATTGCTCCGCTAGGCAGCTGAAAGACACCACAAAAGTTGTTCTACCTGCTCTCTGGGCTGAGATGGGGAACCGCTGACTTTTTGACTAAGCCGGTGAAAAAACGTTCCAAACACACCCCGTGCACAACTCCACCAGGGAAGGTGCCAGCAAGGAGTTCTCTGGTAGTTTTTACATTGCTCCGCTAGGCAGCTGAAAGACACCACAAAAGTTGTTCTACCTGCTCTCTGGGCTGAGATGGGGAACCGCTGACTTTTTGACTAAGCCGGTGAAAAAACGTTCCAAACACACCCCGTGCACAACTCCACCGGGGAAGGTGCCAGCAAGGAGTTCTCTGGTAGTTTTTACATTGCTCCGCTAGGCAGCTGAAAGACACCATAAAAGTTGTTCTACGTGCTCTCTGGGCTGAAATGGGGAACCGCTGACTTTTTGACTAAGCCGGTGAAAAAACGTTCCAAACACAGCCCGTGCACAACTCCACCGGGGAAGGTGCCAGCAAGGAGTTCTCTGGTAGTTTTTACATTGCTCCGCTAGGCAGCTGAAAGACACCACAAAAGTTGTTCTACCTGCTTTCTGGGCTGAGATGGGGAACCGCTGACTTTTTGACTAAGCCGGTGAAAAAACGTTCCAAACACAGCCCGTGCACAACTCCACCGGGGAAGGTGCCAGCAAGGAGTTCTCTGGTAGTTTTTACATTGCTCCGCTAGGCAGCTGAAAGACACCACAAAAGTTGTTCTACCTGCTCTGTGGGCTGAGATGGGGAACCGCTGACTTTTTGACTAAGCCGGTGAAAAAACGTTCCAAACACACCCCGTGCACAACTCCACCGGGGAAGGTGCCAGCAAGGAGTTCTCTGGTAGTTTTTACATTGCTCCTCTAGGCATCGGAAAGACACCACAAAAGTTGTTCTACCGGCTTTCTGGGCTGAGATGGGGAACCGCTGACTTTTTGACTAAGCCGGTGAAAAAACGTTCCAAACACAGCCCGTGCACAACTCCACCGGGGAAGGTGCCAGCAAGGAGTTCTCTGGTAGTTTTTACATTGCTCCGCTAGGCAGCTGAAAGACACCACAAAAGTTGTTCTACCTGCTCTGTGGGCTGAGATGGGGAACCGCTGACTTTTTGACTAAGCCGGTGAAAAAACGTTCCAAACACACCCCGTGCACAACTCCACTGGGGAAGGTGCCAGCAAGGAGTTCTCTGGTAGTTTTTACATTGCTCCTCTAGGCATCGGAAAGACACCACAAAAGTTGTTCTACCGGCTTTCTGGGCTGAGATGGGGAACCGCTGACTTTTTGACTAAGCCGGTGAAAAAACGTTCCAAACACAGCCCGTGCACAACTCCACCGGGGAAGGTGCCAGCAAGGAGTTCTCTGGTAGTTTTTACATTGCTCCGCTAGGCAGCTGAAAGACACCACAAAAGTTGTTCTACCTGCTCTGTGGGCTGAGATGGGGAACCGCTGACTTTTTGACTAAGCCGGTGAAAAAACGTTCCAAACACACCCCGTGCACAACTCCACCGGGGAAGGTGCCAGCAAGGAGTTCTCTGGTAGTTTTTACATTGCTCCGCTAGGCAGCTGAAAGACACCATAAAAGTTGTTCTACGTGCTCTCTGGGCTGAAATGGGGAACCGCTGACTTTTTGACTAAGCCGGTGAAAAAACGTTCCAAACACACCCCGTGCACAACTCCACCGGGGAAGGTGCCAGCAAGGAGTTCTCTGGTAGTTTTTACATTGCTCCGCTAGGCAGCTGAAAGACACCACAAAAGTTGTTCTACCTGCTCTCTGGGCTGAGATGGGGAACCGCTGACTTTTTGATTAAGCCGGTGAAAAAACGTTCCAAACACACCCCGTGCACAACTCCACCAGGGAAGGTGCCAGCAAGGAGTTCTCTGGTAGTTTTTACATTGCTCCGCTAGGCAGCTGAAAGACACCACAAAAGTTGTTCTACCTGCTCTCTGGGCTGAGATGGGGAACCGCTGACTTTTTGACTAAGCCGGTGGAAAAACGTTCCAAACACACCCCGTGCACAACTCCACCGGGGAAGGTGCCAGCAAGGAGTTCTCTGGTAGTTTTTACATTGCTCCTCTAGGCATCGGAAAGACACCACAAAAGTTGTTCTACCGGCTTTCTGGGCTGAGATGGGGAACCGCTGACTTTTTGACTAAGCCGGTGAAAAAACGTTCCAAACACAGCCCGTGCACAACTCCACCGGGGAAGGTGCCAGCAAGGAGTTCTCTGGTAGTTTTTACATTGCTCCGCTAGGCAGCTGAAAGACACCACAAAAGTTGTTCTACCTGCTCTGTGGGCTGAGATGGGGAACCGCTGACTTTTTGACTAAGCCGGTGAAAAAACGTTCCAAACACACCCCGTGCACAACTCCACCGGGGAAGGTGCCAGCAAGGAGTTCTCTGGTAGTTTTTACATTGCTCCGCTAGGCAGCTGAAAGACACCATAAAAGTTGTTCTACGTGCTCTCTGGGCTGAAATGGGGAACCGCTGACTTTTTGACTAAGCCGGTGAAAAAACGTTCCAAACACACCCCGTGCACAACTCCACCGGGGAAGGTGCCAGCAAGGAGTTCTCTGGTAGTTTTTACATTGCTCCGCTAGGCAGCTGAAAGACACCACAAAAGTTGTTCTACCTGCTCTCTGGGCTGAGATGGGGAACCGCTGACTTTTTGACTAAGCCGGTGAAAAAACGTTCCAAACACACCCCGTGCACAACTCCACCAGGGAAGGTGCCAGCAAGGAGTTCTCTGGTAGTTTTTACATTGCTCCGCTAGGCAGCGGAAAGACACCACAAAAGTTGTTCTACCTGCTCTCTGGGCTGAGATGGGGAACCGCTGACTTTTTGACTAAGCCGGTGAAAAAACGTTCCAAACACACCCCGTGCACAACTCCACCGGGGAAGGTGCCAGCAAGGAGTTCTCTGGTAGTTTTTACATTGCTCCGCTAGGCAGCTGAAAGACACCATAAAAGTTGTTCTACGTGCTCTCTGGGCTGAAATGGGGAACCGCTGACTTTTTGACTAAGCCGGTGAAAAAACGTTCCAAACACAGCCCGTGCACAACTCCACCGGGGAAGGTGCCAGCAAGGAGTTCTCTGGTAGTTTTTACATTGCTCCGCTAGGCAGCTGAAAGACACCACAAAAGTTGTTCTACCTGCTTTCTGGGCTGAGATGGGGAACCGCTGACTTTTTGACTAAGCCGGTGAAAAAACGTTCCAAACACAGCCCGTGCACAACTCCACCGGGGAAGGTGCCAGCAAGGAGTTCTCTGGTAGTTTTTACATTGCTCCGCTAGGCAGCTGAAAGACACCACAAAAGTTGTTCTACCTGCTCTGTGGGCTGAGATGGGGAACCGCTGACTTTATGACTAAGCCGGTGAAAAAACGTTCCAAACACACCCCGTGCACAACTCCACCGGGGAAGGTGCCAGCAAGGAGTTCTCTGGTAGTTTTTACATTGCTCCTCTAGGCATCGGAAAGACACCACAAAAGTTGTTCTACCGGCTTTCTGGGCTGAGATGGGGAACCGCTGACTTTTTGACTAAGCCGGTGAAAAAACGTTCCAAACACAGCCCGTGCACAACTCCACCGGGGAAGGTGCCAGCAAGGAGTTCTCTGGTAGTTTTTACATTGCTCCGCTAGGCAGCTGAAAGACACCACAAAAGTTGTTCTACCTGCTCTGTGGGCTGAGATGGGGAACCGCTGACTTTTTGACTAAGCCGGTGAAAAAACGTTCCAAACACACCCCGTGCACAACTCCACCGGGGAAGGTGCCAGCAAGGAGTTCTCTGGTAGTTTTTACATTGCTCCTCTAGGCATCGGAAAGACACCACAAAAGTTGTTCTACCGGCTTTCTGGGCTGAGATGGGGAACCGCTGACTTTTTGACTAAGCCGGTGAAAAAACGTTCCAAACACAGCCCGTGCACAACTCCACCGGGGAAGGTGCCAGCAAGGAGTTCTCTGGTAGTTTTTACATTGCTCCGCTAGGCAGCTGAAAGACACCACAAAAGTTGTTCTACCTGCTCTGTGGGCTGAGATGGGGAACCGCTGACTTTTTGACTAAGCCGGTGAAAAAACGTTCCAAACACACCCCGTGCACAACTCCACCGGGGAAGGTGCCAGCAAGGAGTTCTCTGGTAGTTTTTACATTGCTCCGCTAGGCAGCTGAAAGACACCATAAAAGTTGTTCTACGTGCTCTCTGGGCTGAAATGGGGAACCGCTGACTTTTTGACTAAGCCGGTGAAAAAACGTTCCAAACACACCCCGTGCACAACTCCACCGGGGAAGGTGCCAGCAAGGAGTTCTCTGGTAGTTTTTACATTGCTCCGCTAGGCAGCTGAAAGACACCACAAAAGTTGTTCTACCTGCTCTCTGGGCTGAGATGGGGAACCGCTGACTTTTTGATTAAGCCGGTGAAAAAACGTTCCAAACACACCCCGTGCACAACTCCACCAGGGAAGGTGCCAGCAAGGAGTTCTCTGGTAGTTTTTACATTGCTCCGCTAGGCAGCTGAAAGACACCACAAAAGTTGTTCTACCTGCTCTCTGGGCTGAGATGGGGAACCGCTGACTTTTTGACTAAGCCGGTGAAAAAACGTTCCAAACACACCCCGTGCACAACTCCACCGGGGAAGGTGCCAGCAAGGAGTTCTCTGGTAGTTTTTACATTGCTCCGCTAGGCAGCTGAAAGACACCATAAAAGTTGTTCTACGTGCTCTCTGGGCTGAAATGGGGAACCGCTGACTTTTTGACTAAGCCGGTGAAAAAACGTTCCAAACACAGCCCGTGCACAACTCCACCGGGGAAGGTGCCAGCAAGGAGTTCTCTGGTAGTTTTTACATTGCTCCGCTAGGCAGCTGAAAGACACCACAAAAGTTGTTCTACCTGCTTTCTGGGCTGAGATGGGGAACCGCTGACTTTTTGACTAAGCCGGTGAAAAAAACGTTCCAAACCCACCCCGTGCACAACTCCACCGAGGAAGGTGCCAGCAAGGAGTTCTCTGGTAGTTTTTACATTGCTCCGCTAGGCAGCTGAAAGACACCACAAAAGTTGTTCTACCTGCTCTCTGGGCTGAGATGGGGAACCGCTGACTTTTTGACTAAGCCGGTGAAAAAACGTTCCAAACACACCCCGTGCACAACTCCACCGGGGAAGGTGCCAGCAAGGAGTTCTCTGGTAGTTTTTACATTGCTCCGCTAGGCAGCGGAAAGACACCACAAAAGTTGTTCTACCTGCTCTCTGGGCTGAGATGGGGAACCGCTGACTTTTTGACTAAGCCGGTGAAAAAACGTTCCAAACACACCCCGTGCACAACTCCACCGGGGAAGGTGCCAGCAAGGAGTTCTCTGGTAGTTTTTACATTGCTCCGCTAGGCAGCTGAAAGACACCATAAAAGTTGTTCTACGTGCTCTCTGGGATGAAATGGGGAACCGCTGACTTTTTGACTAAGCCGGTGAAAAAACGTTCCAAACACAGCCCGTGCACAACTCCACCGGGGAAGGTGCCAGCAAGGAGTTCTCTGGTAGTTTTTACATTGCTCCGCTAGGCAGCTGAAAGACACCACAAAAGTTGTTCTACCTGCTTTCTGGGCTGAGATGGGGAACCGCTGACTTTTTGACTAAGCCGGTGAAAAAAACGTTCCAAACCCACCCCATGCACAACTCCACCGAGGAAGGTGCCAGCAAGGAGTTCTCTGGTAGTTTTTACATTGCTCCGCTAGGCAGCTGAAAGACACCACAAAAGTTGTTCTACCTGCTCTGTGGGCTGAGATGGGGAACCGCTGACTTTTTGACTAAGCCGGTGAAAAAACGTTCCAAACACACCCCGTGCACAACTCCACCGGGGAAGGTGCCAGCAAGGAGTTCTCTGGTAGTTTTTACATTGCTCCGCTAGGCAGCTGAAAGACACCACAAAAGTTGTTCTACCTGCTCTGTGGGCTGAGATGGGGAACCGCTGACTTTTTGACTAAGCCGGTGAAAAAACGTTCCAAACACACCCCGTGCACAACTCCACCGGGGAAGGTGCCAGCAAGGAGTTCTCTGGTAGTTTTTACATTGCTCCGCTAGGCAGCTGAAAGACACCACAAAAGTTGTTCTACCTGCTCTCTGGGCTGAGATGGGGAACCGCTGACTTTTTGACTAAGCCGGTGAAAAAACGTTCCAAACACACCCCGTGCACAACTCCACCGGGGAAGGTGCCAGCAAGTAGTTCTCTGGTAGTTTTTACATTGCTCCGCTAGGCAGCGGAAAGACACCACAAAAGTTGTTCTACCTGCTCTCTGGGCTGAGATGGGGAACCGCTGACTTTTTGACTAAGCCGGTGAAAAAACGTTCCAAACACACCCCGTGCACAACTCCACCGGGGAAGGTGCCAGCAAGGAGTTCTCTGGTAGTTTTTACATTGCTCCGCTAGGCAGCGGAAAGACACCACAAAAGTTGTTCTACCTGCTCTCTGGGCTGAGATGGGGAACCGCTGACTTTTTGACTAAGCCGGTGAAAAAAACGTTCCAAACACACCCCGTGCACAACTCCACCGGGGAAGGTGCCAGCAAGGAGTTCTCTGGTAGTTTTTACATTGCTCCTCTAGGCATCGGAAAGACACCACAAAAGTTGTTCTACCGGCTTTCTGGGCTGAGATGGGGAACCGCTGACTTTTTGACTAAGCCGGTGAAAAAACGTTCCAAACACAGCCCGTGCACAACTCCACCGGGGAAGGTGCCAGCAAGGAGTTCTCTGGTAGTTTTTACATTGCTCCGCTAGGCAGCTGAAAGACACCACAAAAGTTGTTCTACCGGCTCTCTGGGCTGAGATGGGGAACCGCTGACTTTTTGACTAAGCCGGTGAAAAAACGTTCCAAACACACCCCGTGCACAACTCCACCGGGGAAGGTGCCAGCAAGGAGTTCTCTGGTAGTTTTTACATTGCTCCGCTAGGCAGCTGAAAGACACCATAAAAGTTGTTCTACCTGCTCTCTGGGCTGAGATGGGGAACCGCTGACTTTTTGACTAAGCCGGTGAAAAAACGTTCCAAACACACCCCGTGCACAACTCCACCGGGGAAGGTGCCAGCAAGGAGTTCTCTGGTAGTTTTTACATTGCTCCTCTAGGCATCGGAAAGACACCACAAAAGTTGTTCTACCGGCTTTCTGGGCTGAGATGGGGAACCGCTGACTTTTTGACTAAGCCGGTGAAAAAACGTTCCAAACACAGCCCGTGCACAACTCCACCGGGGAAGGTGCCAGCAAGGAGTTCTCTGGTAGTTTTTACATTGCTCCGCTAGGCAGCTGAAAGACACCACAAAAGTTGTTCTACCTGCTCTGTGGGCTGAGATGGGGAACCGCTGACTTTTTGACTAAGCCGGTGAAAAAACGTTCCAAACACACCCCGTGCACAACTCCACCGGGGAAGGTGCCAGCAAGGAGTTCTCTGGTAGTTTTTACATTGCTCCGCTAGGCAGCTGAAAGACACCATAAAAGTTGTTCTACGTGCTCTCTGGGCTGAAATGGGGAACCGCTGACTTTTTGACTAAGCCGGTGAAAAAACGTTCCAAACACACCCCGTGCACAACTCCACCGGGGAAGGTGCCAGCAAGGAGTTCTCTGGTAGTTTTTACATTGCTCCGCTAGGCAGCTGAAAGACACCACAAAAGTTGTTCTACCTGCTCTCTGGGCTGAGATGGGGAACCGCTGACTTTTTGACTAAGCCGGTGAAAAAACGTTCCAAACACACCCCGTGCACAACTCCACCAGGGAAGGTGCCAGCAAGGAGTTCTCTGGTAGTTTTTACATTGCTCCGCTAGGCAGCTGAAAGACACCACAAAAGTTGTTCTACCTGCTCTCTGGGCTGAGATGGGGAACCGCTGACTTTTTGACTAAGCCGGTGAAAAAACGTTCCAAACACAGCCCGTGCACAACTCCACCGGGGAAGGTGCCAGCAAGGAGTTCTCTGGTAGTTTTTACATTGCTCCGCTAGGCAGCTGAAAGACACCATAAAAGTTGTTCTACGTGCTCTCTGGGCTGAAATGGGGAACCGCTGACTTTTTGACTAAGCCGGTGAAAAAACGTTCCAAACACAGCCCGTGCACAACTCCACCGGGGAAGGTGCCAGCAAGGAGTTCTCTGGTAGTTTTTACATTGCTCCGCTAGGCAGCTGAAAGACACCACAAAAGTTGTTCTACCTGCTTTCTGGGCTGAGATGGGGAACCGCTGACTTTTTGACTAAGCCGGTGAAAAAAACGTTCCAAACCCACCCCGTGCACAACTCCACCGAGGAAGGTGCCAGCAAGGAGTTCTCTGGTAGTTTTTACATTGCTCCGCTAGGCAGCTGAAAGACACCACAAAAGTTGTTCTACCTGCTCTGTGGGCTGAGATGGGGAACCGCTGACTTTTTGACTAAGCCGGTGAAAAAACGTTCCAAACACACCCCGTGCACAACTCCACCGGGGAAGGTGCCAGCAAGGAGTTCTCTGGTAGTTTTTACATTGCTCCGCTAGGCAGCTGAAAGACACCACAAAAGTTGTTCTACCTGCTCTCTGGGCTGAGATGGGGAACCGCTGACTTTTTGACTAAGCCGGTGAAAAAACGTTCCAAACACACCCCGTGCACAACTCCACCGGGGAAGGTGCCAGCAAGGAGTTCTCTGGTAGTTTTTACATTGCTCCGCTAGGCAGCGGAAAGACACCACAAAAGTTGTTCTACCTGCTCTCTGGGCTGAGATGGGGAACCGCTGACTTTTTGACTAAGCCGGTGAAAAAACGTTCCAAACACACCCCGTGCACAACTCCACCGGGGAAGGTGCCAGCAAGGAGTTCTCTGGTAGTTTTTACATTGCTCCGCTAGGCAGCGGAAAGACACCACAAAAGTTGTTCTACCTGCTCTCTGGGCTGAGATGGGGAACCGCTGACTTTTTGACTAAGCCGGTGAAAAAAACGTTCCAAACACACCCCGTGCACAACTCCACCGGGGAAGGTGCCAGCAAGGAGTTCTCTGGTAGTTTTTACATTGCTCCTCTAGGCATCGGAAAGACACCACAAAAGTTGTTCTACCGGCTTTCTGGGCTGAGATGGGGAACCGCTGACTTTTTGACTAAGCCGGTGAAAAAACGTTCCAAACACAGCCCGTGCACAACTCCACCGGGGAAGGTGCCAGCAAGGAGTTCTCTGGTAGTTTTTACATTGCTCCGCTAGGCAGCTGAAAGACACCACAAAAGTTGTTCTACCGGCTCTCTGGGCTGAGATGGGGAACCGCTGACTTTTTGACTAAGCCGGTGAAAAAACGTTCCAAACACACCCCGTGCACAACTCCACCGGGGAAGGTGCCAGCAAGGAGTTCTCTGGTAGTTTTTACATTGCTCCGCTAGGCAGCTGAAAGACACCATAAAAGTTGTTCTACGTGCTCTCTGGGCTGAAATGGGGAACCGCTGACTTTTTGACTAAGCCGGTGAAAAAACGTTCCAAACACACCCCGTGCACAACTCCACCGGGGAAGGTGCCAGCAAGGAGTTCTCTGGTAGTTTTTACATTGCTCCGCTAGGCAGCTGAAAGACACCACAAAAGTTGTTCTACCTGCTCTCTGGGCTGAGATGGGGAACCGCTGACTTTTTGACTAAGCCGGTGAAAAAACGTTCCAAACACACCCCGTGCACAACTCCACCGGGGAAGGTGCCAGCAAGGAGTTCTCTGGTAGTTTTTACATTGCTCCGCTAGGCAGCTGAAAGACACCATAAAAGTTGTTCTACGTGCTCTCTGGGCTGAAATGGGGAACCGCTGACTTTTTGACTAAGCCGGTGAAAAAACGTTCCAAACACAGCCCGTGCACAACTCCACCGGGGAAGGTGCCAGCAAGGAGTTCTCTGGTAGTTTTTACATTGCTCCGCTAGGCAGCTGAAAGACACCACAAAAGTTGTTCTACCTGCTTTCTGGGCTGAGATGGGGAACCGCTGACTTTTTGACTAAGCCGGTGAAAAAAACGTTCCAAACCCACCCCATGCACAACTCCACCGAGGAAGGTGCCAGCAAGGAGTTCTCTGGTAGTTTTTACATTGCTCCGCTAGGCAGCGGAAAGACACCACAAAAGTTGTTCTACCTGCTCTCTGGGCTGAGATGGGGAACCGCTGACTTTTTGACTAAGCCGGTGAAAAAAACGTTCCAAACACACCCCGTGCACAACTCCACCGGGGAAGGTGCCAGCAAGGAGTTCTCTGGTAGTTTTTACATTGCTCCTCTAGGCATCGGAAAGACACCACAAAAGTTGTTCTACCGGCTTTCTGGGCTGAGATGGGGAACCGCTGACTTTTTGACTAAGCCGGTGAAAAAACGTTCCAAACACAGCCCGTGCACAACTCCACCGGGGAAGGTGCCAGCAAGGAGTTCTCTGGTAGGTTTTACATTGCTCCGCTAGGCAGCTGAAAGACACCACAAAAGTTGTTCTACCGGCTCTCTGGGCTGAGATGGGGAACCGCTGACTTTTTGACTAAGCCGGTGAAAAAACGTTCCAAACACACCCCGTGCACAACTCCACCGGGGAAGGTGCCAGCACGGAGTTCTCTGGTAGTTTTTACATTGCTCCGCTAGGCAGCGGAAAGACACCACAAAAGTTGTTCTACCGGCTCTCTGGGCTGAGATGGGGAACCGCTGACTTTTTGACTAAGCCGGTGAAAAAGAGTTCCAAACACACCCCGTGCACAACTCCACCGGGGAAGGTGCCAGCAAGGAGTTCTCTGGTAGTTTTTACATTGCTCCGCTAGGCAGCTGAAAGACACCATAAAAGTTGTTCTACGTGCTCTCTGGGCTGAAATGGGGAACCGCTGACTTTTTGACTAAGCCGGTGAAAAAACGTTCCAAACACACCCCGTGCACAACTCCACCGGGGAAGGTGCCAGCAAGGAGTTCTCTGGTAGTTTTTACATTGCTCCGCTAGGCAGCTGAAAGACACCACAAAAGTTGTTCTACCTGCTCTCTGGGCTGAGATGGGGAACCGCTGACTTTTTGATTAAGCCGGTGAAAAAACGTTCCAAACACACCCCGTGCACAACTCCACCAGGGAAGGTGCCAGCAAGGAGTTCTCTGGTAGTTTTTACATTGCTCCGCTAGGCAGCTGAAAGACACCACAAAAGTTGTTCTACCTGCTCTCTGGGCTGAGATGGGGAACCGCTGACTTTTTGACTAAGCCGGTGGAAAAACGTTCCAAACACACCCCGTGCACAACTCCACCGGGGAAGGTGCCAGCAAGGAGTTCTCTGGTAGTTTTTACATTGCTCCTCTAGGCATCGGAAAGACACCACAAAAGTTGTTCTACCGGCTTTCTGGGCTGAGATGGGGAACCGCTGACTTTTTGACTAAGCCGGTGAAAAAACGTTCCAAACACAGCCCGTGCACAACTCCACCGGGGAAGGTGCCAGCAAGGAGTTCTCTGGTAGTTTTTACATTGCTCCGCTAGGCAGCTGAAAGACACCACAAAAGTTGTTCTACCTGCTCTGTGGGCTGAGATGGGGAACCGCTGACTTTTTGACTAAGCCGGTGAAAAAACGTTCCAAACACACCCCGTGCACAACTCCACCGGGGAAGGTGCCAGCAAGGAGTTCTCTGGTAGTTTTTACATTGCTCCGCTAGGCAGCTGAAAGACACCATAAAAGTTGTTCTACGTGCTCTCTGGGCTGAAATGGGGAACCGCTGACTTTTTGACTAAGCCGGTGAAAAAACGTTCCAAACACACCCCGTGCACAACTCCACCGGGGAAGGTGCCAGCAAGGAGTTCTCTGGTAGTTTTTACATTGCTCCGCTAGGCAGCTGAAAGACACCATAAAAGTTGTTCTACGTGCTCTCTGGGCTGAAATGGGGAACCGCTGACTTTTTGACTAAGCCGGTGAAAAAACGTTCCAAACACAGCCCGTGCACAACTCCACCGGGGAAGGTGCCAGCAAGGAGTTCTCTGGTAGTTTTTACATTGCTCCGCTAGGCAGCTGAAAGACACCACAAAAGTTGTTCTACCTGCTTTCTGGGCTGAGATGGGGAACCGCTGACTTTTTGACTAAGCCGGTGAAAAAAACGTTCCAAACCCACCCCGTGCACAACTCCACCGAGGAAGGTGCCAGCAAGGAGTTCTCTGGTAGTTTTTACATTGCTCCGCTAGGCAGCTGAAAGACACCACAAAAGTTGTTCTACCTGCTCTGTGGGCTGAGATGGGGAACCGCTGACTTTTTGACTAAGCCGGTGAAAAAACGTTCCAAACACACCCCGTGCACAACTCCACCGGGGAAGGTGCCAGCAAGGAGTTCTCTGGTAGTTTTTACATTGCTCCGCTAGGCAGCTGAAAGACACCACAAAAGTTGTTCTACCTGCTCTCTGGGCTGAGATGGGGAACCGCTGACTTTTTGACTAAGCCGGTGAAAAAACGTTCCAAACACACCCCGTGCACAACTCCACCGGGGAAGGTGCCAGCAAGGAGTTCTCTGGTAGTTTTTACATTGCTCCGCTAGGCAGCGGAAAGACACCACAAAAGTTGTTCTACCTGCTCTCTGGGCTGAGATGGGGAACCGCTGACTTTTTGACTAAGCCGGTGAAAAAACGTTCCAAACACACCCCGTGCACAACTCCACCGGGGAAGGTGCCAGCAAGGAGTTCTCTGGTAGTTTTTACATTGCTCCGCTAGGCAGCGGAAAGACACCACAAAAGTTGTTCTACCTGCTCTCTGGGCTGAGATGGGGAACCGCTGACTTTTTGACTAAGCCGGTGAAAAAAACGTTCCAAACACACCCCGTGCACAACTCCACCGGGGAAGGTGCCAGCAAGGAGTTCTCTGGTAGTTTTTACATTGCTCCTCTAGGCATCGGAAAGACACCACAAAAGTTGTTCTACCGGCTTTCTGGGCTGAGATGGGGAACCGCTGACTTTTTGACTAAGCCGGTGAAAAAACGTTCCAAACACAGCCCGTGCACAACTCCACCGGGGAAGGTGCCAGCAAGGAGTTCTCTGGTAGTTTTTACATTGCTCCGCTAGGCAGCTGAAAGACACCACAAAAGTTGTTCTACCGGCTCTCTGGGCTGAGATGGGGAACCGCTGACTTTTTGACTAAGCCGGTGAAAAAACGTTCCAAACACACCCCGTGCACAACTCCACCGGGGAAGGTGCCAGCAAGGAGTTCTCTGGTAGTTTTTACATTGCTCCGCTAGGCAGCTGAAAGACACCATAAAAGTTGTTCTACGTGCTCTCTGGGCTGAAATGGGGAACCGCTGACTTTTTGACTAAGCCGGTGAAAAAACGTTCCAAACACACCCCGTGCACAACTCCACCGGGGAAGGTGCCAGCAAGGAGTTCTCTGGTAGTTTTTACATTGCTCCGCTAGGCAGCTGAAAGACACCACAAAAGTTGTTCTACCTGCTCTCTGGGCTGAGATGGGGAACCGCTGACTTTTTGACTAAGCCGGTGAAAAAACGTTCCAAACACACCCCGTGCACAACTCCACCGGGGAAGGTGCCAGCAAGGAGTTCTCTGGTAGTTTTTACATTGCTCCGCTAGGCAGCTGAAAGACACCATAAAAGTTGTTCTACGTGCTCTCTGGGCTGAAATGGGGAACCGCTGACTTTTTGACTAAGCCGGTGAAAAAACGTTCCAAACACAGCCCGTGCACAACTCCACCGGGGAAGGTGCCAGCAAGGAGTTCTCTGGTAGTTTTTACATTGCTCCGCTAGGCAGCTGAAAGACACCACAAAAGTTGTTCTACCTGCTTTCTGGGCTGAGATGGGGAACCGCTGACTTTTTGACTAAGCCGGTGAAAAAAACGTTCCAAACCCACCCCATGCACAACTCCACCGAGGAAGGTGCCAGCAAGGAGTTCTCTGGTAGTTTTTACATTGCTCCGCTAGGCAGCGGAAAGACACCACAAAAGTTGTTCTACCTGCTCTCTGGGCTGAGATGGGGAACCGCTGACTTTTTGACTAAGCCGGTGAAAAAAACGTTCCAAACACACCCCGTGCACAACTCCACCGGGGAAGGTGCCAGCAAGGAGTTCTCTGGTAGTTTTTACATTGCTCCTCTAGGCATCGGAAAGACACCACAAAAGTTGTTCTACCGGCTTTCTGGGCTGAGATGGGGAACCGCTGACTTTTTGACTAAGCCGGTGAAAAAACGTTCCAAACACAGCCCGTGCACAACTCCACCGGGGAAGGTGCCAGCAAGGAGTTCTCTGGTAGGTTTTACATTGCTCCGCTAGGCAGCTGAAAGACACCACAAAAGTTGTTCTACCGGCTCTCTGGGCTGAGATGGGGAACCGCTGACTTTTTGACTAAGCCGGTGAAAAAACGTTCCAAACACACCCCGTGCACAACTCCACCGGGGAAGGTGCCAGCACGGAGTTCTCTGGTAGTTTTTACATTGCTCCGCTAGGCAGCGGAAAGACACCACAAAAGTTGTTCTACCGGCTCTCTGGGCTGAGATGGGGAACCGCTGACTTTTTGACTAAGCCGGTGAAAAAACGTTCCAAACACACCCCGTGCACAACTCCACCGGGGAAGGTGCCAGCAAGGAGTTCTCTGGTAGTTTTTACATTGCTCCGCTAGGCAGCTGAAAGACACCATAAAAGTTGTTCTACGTGCTCTCTGGGCTGAAATGGGGAACCGCTGACTTTTTGACTAAGCCGGTGAAAAAACGTTCCAAACACACCCCGTGCACAACTCCACCGGGGAAGGTGCCAGCAAGGAGTTCTCTGGTAGTTTTTACATTGCTCCGCTAGGCAGCTGAAAGACACCACAAAAGTTGTTCTACCTGCTCTCTGGGCTGAGATGGGGAACCGCTGACTTTTTGATTAAGCCGGTGAAAAAACGTTCCAAACACACCCCGTGCACAACTCCACCAGGGAAGGTGCCAGCAAGGAGTTCTCTGGTAGTTTTTACATTGCTCCGCTAGGCAGCTGAAAGACACCACAAAAGTTGTTCTACCTGCTCTCTGGGCTGAGATGGGGAACCGCTGACTTTTTGACTAAGCCGGTGGAAAAACGTTCCAAACACACCCCGTGCACAACTCCACCGGGGAAGGTGCCAGCAAGGAGTTCTCTGGTAGTTTTTACATTGCTCCTCTAGGCATCGGAAAGACACCACAAAAGTTGTTCTACCGGCTTTCTGGGCTGAGATGGGGAACCGCTGACTTTTTGACTAAGCCGGTGAAAAAACGTTCCAAACACAGCCCGTGCACAACTCCACCGGGGAAGGTGCCAGCAAGGAGTTCTCTGGTAGTTTTTACATTGCTCCGCTAGGCAGCTGAAAGACACCACAAAAGTTGTTCTACCTGCTCTCTGGGCTGAGATGGGGAACCGCTGACTTTTTGACTAAGCCGGTGAAAAAACGTTCCAAACACACCCCGTGCACAACTCCACCGGGGAAGGTGCCAGCAAGGAGTTCTCTGGTAGTTTTTACATTGCTCCGCTAGGCAGCGGAAAGACACCACAAAAGTTGTTCTACCTGCTCTCTGGGCTGAGATGGGGAACCGCTGACTTTTTGACTAAGCCGGTGAAAAAACGTTCCAAACACACCCCGTGCACAACTCCACCGGGGAAGGTGCCAGCAAGGAGTTCTCTGGTAGTTTTTACATTGCTCCGCTAGGCAGCGGAAAGACACCACAAAAGTTGTTCTACCTGCTCTCTGGGCTGAGATGGGGAACCGCTGACTTTTTGACTAAGCCGGTGAAAAAAACGTTCCAAACACACCCCGTGCACAACTCCACCGGGGAAGGTGCCAGCAAGGAGTTCTCTGGTAGTTTTTACATTGCTCCTCTAGGCATCGGAAAGACACCACAAAAGTTGTTCTACCGGCTTTCTGGGCTGAGATGGGGAACCGCTGACTTTTTGACTAAGCCGGTGAAAAAACGTTCCAAACACAGCCCGTGCACAACTCCACCGGGGAAGGTGCCAGCAAGGAGTTCTCTGGTAGTTTTTACATTGCTCCGCTAGGCAGCTGAAAGACACCACAAAAGTTGTTCTACCGGCTCTCTGGGCTGAGATGGGGAACCGCTGACTTTTTGACTAAGCCGGTGAAAAAACGTTCCAAACACACCCCGTGCACAACTCCACCGGGGAAGGTGCCAGCAAGGAGTTCTCTGGTAGTTTTTACATTGCTCCGCTAGGCAGCTGAAAGACACCATAAAAGTTGTTCTACGTGCTCTCTGGGCTGAAATGGGGAACCGCTGACTTTTTGACTAAGCCGGTGAAAAAACGTTCCAAACACACCCCGTGCACAACTCCACCGGGGAAGGTGCCAGCAAGGAGTTCTCTGGTAGTTTTTACATTGCTCCGCTAGGCAGCTGAAAGACACCACAAAAGTTGTTCTACCTGCTCTCTGGGCTGAGATGGGGAACCGCTGACTTTTTGACTAAGCCGGTGAAAAAACGTTCCAAACACACCCCGTGCACAACTCCACCGGGGAAGGTGCCAGCAAGGAGTTCTCTGGTAGTTTTTACATTGCTCCGCTAGGCAGCTGAAAGACACCATAAAAGTTGTTCTACGTGCTCTCTGGGCTGAAATGGGGAACCGCTGACTTTTTGACTAAGCCGGTGAAAAAACGTTCCAAACACAGCCCGTGCACAACTCCACCGGGGAAGGTGCCAGCAAGGAGTTCTCTGGTAGTTTTTACATTGCTCCGCTAGGCAGCTGAAAGACACCACAAAAGTTGTTCTACCTGCTTTCTGGGCTGAGATGGGGAACCGCTGACTTTTTGACTAAGCCGGTGAAAAAAACGTTCCAAACCCACCCCATGCACAACTCCACCGAGGAAGGTGCCAGCAAGGAGTTCTCTGGTAGTTTTTACATTGCTCCGCTAGGCAGCGGAAAGACACCACAAAAGTTGTTCTACCTGCTCTCTGGGCTGAGATGGGGAACCGCTGACTTTTTGACTAAGCCGGTGAAAAAAACGTTCCAAACACACCCCGTGCACAACTCCACCGGGGAAGGTGCCAGCAAGGAGTTCTCTGGTAGTTTTTACATTGCTCCTCTAGGCATCGGAAAGACACCACAAAAGTTGTTCTACCGGCTTTCTGGGCTGAGATGGGGAACCGCTGACTTTTTGACTAAGCCGGTGAAAAAACGTTCCAAACACAGCCCGTGCACAACTCCACCGGGGAAGGTGCCAGCAAGGAGTTCTCTGGTAGGTTTTACATTGCTCCGCTAGGCAGCTGAAAGACACCACAAAAGTTGTTCTACCGGCTCTCTGGGCTGAGATGGGGAACCGCTGACTTTTTGACTAAGCCGGTGAAAAAACGTTCCAAACACACCCCGTGCACAACTCCACCGGGGAAGGTGCCAGCACGGAGTTCTCTGGTAGTTTTTACATTGCTCCGCTAGGCAGCGGAAAGACACCACAAAAGTTGTTCTACCGGCTCTCTGGGCTGAGATGGGGAACCGCTGACTTTTTGACTAAGCCGGTGAAAAAACGTTCCAAACACACCCCGTGCACAACTCCACCGGGGAAGGTGCCAGCAAGGAGTTCTCTGGTAGTTTTTACATTGCTCCGCTAGGCAGCTGAAAGACACCATAAAAGTTGTTCTACGTGCTCTCTGGGCTGAAATGGGGAACCGCTGACTTTTTGACTAAGCCGGTGAAAAAACGTTCCAAACACACCCCGTGCACAACTCCACCGGGGAAGGTGCCAGCAAGGAGTTCTCTGGTAGTTTTTACATTGCTCCGCTAGGCAGCTGAAAGACACCACAAAAGTTGTTCTACCTGCTCTCTGGGCTGAGATGGGGAACCGCTGACTTTTTGATTAAGCCGGTGAAAAAACGTTCCAAACACACCCCGTGCACAACTCCACCAGGGAAGGTGCCAGCAAGGAGTTCTCTGGTAGTTTTTACATTGCTCCGCTAGGCAGCTGAAAGACACCACAAAAGTTGTTCTACCTGCTCTCTGGGCTGAGATGGGGAACCGCTGACTTTTTGACTAAGCCGGTGGAAAAACGTTCCAAACACACCCCGTGCACAACTCCACCGGGGAAGGTGCCAGCAAGGAGTTCTCTGGTAGTTTTTACATTGCTCCTCTAGGCATCGGAAAGACACCACAAAAGTTGTTCTACCGGCTTTCTGGGCTGAGATGGGGAACCGCTGACTTTTTGACTAAGCCGGTGAAAAAACGTTCCAAACACAGCCCGTGCACAACTCCACCGGGGAAGGTGCCAGCAAGGAGTTCTCTGGTAGTTTTTACATTGCTCCGCTAGGCAGCTGAAAGACACCACAAAAGTTGTTCTACCTGCTCTGTGGGCTGAGATGGGGAACCGCTGACTTTTTGACTAAGCCGGTGAAAAAACGTTCCAAACACACCCCGTGCACAACTCCACCGGGGAAGGTGCCAGCAAGGAGTTCTCTGGTAGTTTTTACATTGCTCCGCTAGGCAGCTGAAAGACACCATAAAAGTTGTTCTACGTGCTCTCTGGGCTGAAATGGGGAACCGCTGACTTTTTGACTAAGCCGGTGAAAAAACGTTCCAAACACACCCCGTGCACAACTCCACCGGGGAAGGTGCCAGCAAGGAGTTCTCTGGTAGTTTTTACATTGCTCCGCTAGGCAGCTGAAAGACACCACAAAAGTTGTTCTACCTGCTCTCTGGGCTGAGATGGGGAACCGCTGACTTTTTGACTAAGCCGGTGAAAAAACGTTCCAAACACACCCCGTGCACAACTCCACCAGGGAAGGTGCCAGCAAGGAGTTCTCTGGTAGTTTTTACATTGCTCCGCTAGGCAGCGGAAAGACACCACAAAAGTTGTTCTACCTGCTCTCTGGGCTGAGATGGGGAACCGCTGACTTTTTGACTAAGCCGGTGAAAAAACGTTCCAAACACACCCCGTGCACAACTCCACCGGGGAAGGTGCCAGCAAGGAGTTCTCTGGTAGTTTTTACATTGCTCCGCTAGGCAGCTGAAAGACACCACAAAAGTTGTTCTACCTGCTCTGTGGGCTGAGATGGGGAACCGCTGACTTTTTGACTAAGCCGGTGAAAAAACGTTCCAAACACACCCCGTGCACAACTCCACCGGGGAAGGTGCCAGCAAGGAGTTCTCTGGTAGTTTTTACATTGCTCCTCTAGGCATCGGAAAGACACCACAAAAGTTGTTCTACCGGCTTTCTGGGCTGAGATGGGGAACCGCTGACTTTTTGACTAAGCCGGTGAAAAAACGTTCCAAACACAGCCCGTGCACAACTCCACCGGGGAAGGTGCCAGCAAGGAGTTCTCTGGTAGTTTTTACATTGCTCCGCTAGGCAGCTGAAAGACACCACAAAAGTTGTTCTACCTGCTCTGTGGGCTGAGATGGGGAACCGCTGACTTTTTGACTAAGCCGGTGAAAAAACGTTCCAAACACACCCCGTGCACAACTCCACCGGGGAAGGTGCCAGCAAGGAGTTCTCTGGTAGTTTTTACATTGCTCCTCTAGGCATCGGAAAGACACCACAAAAGTTGTTCTACCGGCTTTCTGGGCTGAGATGGGGAACCGCTGACTTTTTGACTAAGCCGGTGAAAAAACGTTCCAAACACAGCCCGTGCACAACTCCACCGGGGAAGGTGCCAGCAAGGAGTTCTCTGGTAGTTTTTACATTGCTCCGCTAGGCAGCTGAAAGACACCACAAAAGTTGTTCTACCTGCTCTGTGGGCTGAGATGGGGAACCGCTGACTTTTTGACTAAGCCGGTGAAAAAACGTTCCAAACACACCCCGTGCACAACTCCACCGGGGAAGGTGCCAGCAAGGAGTTCTCTGGTAGTTTTTACATTGCTCCGCTAGGCAGCTGAAAGACACCATAAAAGTTGTTCTACGTGCTCTCTGGGCTGAAATGGGGAACCGCTGACTTTTTGACTAAGCCGGTGAAAAAACGTTCCAAACACACCCCGTGCACAACTCCACCGGGGAAGGTGCCAGCAAGGAGTTCTCTGGTAGTTTTTACATTGCTCCGCTAGGCAGCTGAAAGACACCACAAAAGTTGTTCTACCTGCTCTCTGGGCTGAGATGGGGAACCGCTGACTTTTTGATTAAGCCGGTGAAAAAACGTTCCAAACACACCCCGTGCACAACTCCACCAGGGAAGGTGCCAGCAAGGAGTTCTCTGGTAGTTTTTACATTGCTCCGCTAGGCAGCTGAAAGACACCACAAAAGTTGTTCTACCTGCTCTCTGGGCTGAGATGGGGAACCGCTGACTTTTTGACTAAGCCGGTGAAAAAACGTTCCAAACACACCCCGTGCACAACTCCACCGGGGAAGGTGCCAGCAAGGAGTTCTCTGGTAGTTTTTACATTGCTCCGCTAGGCAGCTGAAAGACACCATAAAAGTTGTTCTACGTGCTCTCTGGGCTGAAATGGGGAACCGCTGACTTTTTGACTAAGCCGGTGAAAAAACGTTCCAAACACAGCCCGTGCACAACTCCACCGGGGAAGGTGCCAGCAAGGAGTTCTCTGGTAGTTTTTACATTGCTCCGCTAGGCAGCTGAAAGACACCACAAAAGTTGTTCTACCTGCTTTCTGGGCTGAGATGGGGAACCGCTGACTTTTTGACTAAGCCGGTGAAAAAAACGTTCCAAACCCACCCCGTGCACAACTCCACCGAGGAAGGTGCCAGCAAGGAGTTCTCTGGTAGTTTTTACATTGCTCCGCTAGGCAGCTGAAAGACACCACAAAAGTTGTTCTACCTGCTCTCTGGGCTGAGATGGGGAACCGCTGACTTTTTGACTAAGCCGGTGAAAAAACGTTCCAAACACACCCCGTGCACAACTCCACCGGGGAAGGTGCCAGCAAGGAGTTCTCTGGTAGTTTTTACATTGCTCCGCTAGGCAGCGGAAAGACACCACAAAAGTTGTTCTACCTGCTCTGTGGGCTGAGATGGGGAACCGCTGACTTTTTGACTAAGCCGGTGAAAAAACGTTCCAAACACACCCCGTGCACAACTCCACCGGGGAAGGTGCCAGCAAGGAGTTCTCTGGTAGTTTTTACATTGCTCCTCTAGGCATCGGAAAGACACCACAAAAGTTGTTCTACCGGCTTTCTGGGCTGAGATGGGGAACCGCTGACTTTTTGACTAAGCCGGTGAAAAAACGTTCCAAACACAGCCCGTGCACAACTCCACCGGGGAAGGTGCCAGCAAGGAGTTCTCTGGTAGTTTTTACATTGCTCCGCTAGGCAGCTGAAAGACACCACAAAAGTTGTTCTACCTGCTCTGTGGGCTGAGATGGGGAACCGCTGACTTTTTGACTAAGCCGGTGAAAAAACGTTCCAAACACACCCCGTGCACAACTCCACCGGGGAAGGTGCCAGCAAGGAGTTCTCTGGTAGTTTTTACATTGCTCCTCTAGGCATCGGAAAGACACCACAAAAGTTGTTCTACCGGCTTTCTGGGCTGAGATGGGGAACCGCTGACTTTTTGACTAAGCCGGTGAAAAAACGTTCCAAACACAGCCCGTGCACAACTCCACCGGGGAAGGTGCCAGCAAGGAGTTCTCTGGTAGTTTTTACATTGCTCCGCTAGGCAGCTGAAAGACACCACAAAAGTTGTTCTACCTGCTCTGTGGGCTGAGATGGGGAACCGCTGACTTTTTGACTAAGCCGGTGAAAAAACGTTCCAAACACACCCCGTGCACAACTCCACCGGGGAAGGTGCCAGCAAGGAGTTCTCTGGTAGTTTTTACATTGCTCCGCTAGGCAGCTGAAAGACACCATAAAAGTTGTTCTACGTGCTCTCTGGGCTGAAATGGGGAACCGCTGACTTTTTGACTAAGCCGGTGAAAAAACGTTCCAAACACACCCCGTGCACAACTCCACCGGGGAAGGTGCCAGCAAGGAGTTCTCTGGTAGTTTTTACATTGCTCCGCTAGGCAGCTGAAAGACACCACAAAAGTTGTTCTACCTGCTCTCTGGGCTGAGATGGGGAACCGCTGACTTTTTGATTAAGCCGGTGAAAAAACGTTCCAAACACACCCCGTGCACAACTCCACCAGGGAAGGTGCCAGCAAGGAGTTCTCTGGTAGTTTTTACATTGCTCCGCTAGGCAGCTGAAAGACACCACAAAAGTTGTTCTACCTGCTCTCTGGGCTGAGATGGGGAACCGCTGACTTTTTGACTAAGCCGGTGAAAAAACGTTCCAAACACACCCCGTGCACAACTCCACCGGGGAAGGTGCCAGCAAGGAGTTCTCTGGTAGTTTTTACATTGCTCCGCTAGGCAGCTGAAAGACACCATAAAAGTTGTTCTACGTGCTCTCTGGGCTGAAATGGGGAACCGCTGACTTTTTGACTAAGCCGGTGAAAAAACGTTCCAAACACAGCCCGTGCACAACTCCACCGGGGAAGGTGCCAGCAAGGAGTTCTCTGGTAGTTTTTACATTGCTCCGCTAGGCAGCTGAAAGACACCACAAAAGTTGTTCTACCTGCTTTCTGGGCTGAGATGGGGAACCGCTGACTTTTTGACTAAGCCGGTGAAAAAAACGTTCCAAACCCACCCCGTGCACAACTCCACCGAGGAAGGTGCCAGCAAGGAGTTCTCTGGTAGTTTTTACATTGCTCCGCTAGGCAGCTGAAAGACACCACAAAAGTTGTTCTACCTGCTCTCTGGGCTGAGATGGGGAACCGCTGACTTTTTGACTAAGCCGGTGAAAAAACGTTCCAAACACACCCCGTGCACAACTCCACCGGGGAAGGTGCCAGCAAGGAGTTCTCTGGTAGTTTTTACATTGCTCCGCTAGGCAGCGGAAAGACACCACAAAAGTTGTTCTACCTGCTCTCTGGGCTGAGATGGGGAACCGCTGACTTTTTGACTAAGCCGGTGAAAAAACGTTCCAAACACAGCCCGTGCACAACTCCACCGGGGAAGGTGCCAGCAAGGAGTTCTCTGGTAGTTTTTACATTGCTCCGCTAGGCAGCTGAAAGACACCATAAAAGTTGTTCTACGTGCTCTCTGGGATGAAATGGGGAACCGCTGACTTTTTGACTAAGCCGGTGAAAAAACGTTCCAAACACAGCCCGTGCACAACTCCACCGGGGAAGGTGCCAGCAAGGAGTTCTCTGGTAGTTTTTACATTGCTCCGCTAGGCAGCTGAAAGACACCACAAAAGTTGTTCTACCTGCTTTCTGGGCTGAGATGGGGAACCGCTGACTTTTTGACTAAGCCGGTGAAAAAAACGTTCCAAACCCACCCCATGCACAACTCCACCGAGGAAGGTGCCAGCAAGGAGTTCTCTGGTAGTTTTTACATTGCTCCGCTAGGCAGCTGAAAGACACCACAAAAGTTGTTCTACCTGCTCTGTGGGCTGAGATGGGGAACCGCTGACTTTTTGACTAAGCCGGTGAAAAAACGTTCCAAACACACCCCGTGCACAACTCCACCGGGGAAGGTGCCAGCAAGGAGTTCTCTGGTAGTTTTTACATTGCTCCGCTAGGCAGCTGAAAGACACCACAAAAGTTGTTCTACCTGCTCTGTGGGCTGAGATGGGGAACCGCTGACTTTTTGACTAAGCCGGTGAAAAAACGTTCCAAACACACCCCGTGCACAACTCCACCGGGGAAGGTGCCAGCAAGGAGTTCTCTGGTAGTTTTTACATTGCTCCGCTAGGCAGCTGAAAGACACCACAAAAGTTGTTCTACCTGCTCTCTGGGCTGAGATGGGGAACCGCTGACTTTTTGACTAAGCCGGTGAAAAAACGTTCCAAACACACCCCGTGCACAACTCCACCGGGGAAGGTGCCAGCAAGTAGTTCTCTGGTAGTTTTTACATTGCTCCGCTAGGCAGCGGAAAGACACCACAAAAGTTGTTCTACCTGCTCTCTGGGCTGAGATGGGGAACCGCTGACTTTTTGACTAAGCCGGTGAAAAAACGTTCCAAACACACCCCGTGCACAACTCCACCGGGGAAGGTGCCAGCAAGGAGTTCTCTGGTAGTTTTTACATTGCTCCGCTAGGCAGCGGAAAGACACCACAAAAGTTGTTCTACCTGCTCTCTGGGCTGAGATGGGGAACCGCTGACTTTTTGACTAAGCCGGTGAAAAAAACGTTCCAAACACACCCCGTGCACAACTCCACCGGGGAAGGTGCCAGCAAGGAGTTCTCTGGTAGTTTTTACATTGCTCCTCTAGGCATCGGAAAGACACCACAAAAGTTGTTCTACCGGCTTTCTGGGCTGAGATGGGGAACCGCTGACTTTTTGACTAAGCCGGTGAAAAAACGTTCCAAACACAGCCCGTGCACAACTCCACCGGGGAAGGTGCCAGCAAGGAGTTCTCTGGTAGTTTTTACATTGCTCCGCTAGGCAGCTGAAAGACACCACAAAAGTTGTTCTACCGGCTCTCTGGGCTGAGATGGGGAACCGCTGACTTTTTGACTAAGCCGGTGAAAAAACGTTCCAAACACACCCCGTGCACAACTCCACCGGGGAAGGTGCCAGCAAGGAGTTCTCTGGTAGTTTTTACATTGCTCCGCTAGGCAGCTGAAAGACACCATAAAAGTTGTTCTACCTGCTCTCTGGGCTGAGATGGGGAACCGCTGACTTTTTGACTAAGCCGGTGAAAAAACGTTCCAAACACACCCCGTGCACAACTCCACCGGGGAAGGTGCCAGCAAGGAGTTCTCTGGTAGTTTTTACATTGCTCCTCTAGGCATCGGAAAGACACCACAAAAGTTGTTCTACCGGCTTTCTGGGCTGAGATGGGGAACCGCTGACTTTTTGACTAAGCCGGTGAAAAAACGTTCCAAACACAGCCCGTGCACAACTCCACCGGGGAAGGTGCCAGCAAGGAGTTCTCTGGTAGTTTTTACATTGCTCCGCTAGGCAGCTGAAAGACACCACAAAAGTTGTTCTACCTGCTCTGTGGGCTGAGATGGGGAACCGCTGACTTTTTGACTAAGCCGGTGAAAAAACGTTCCAAACACACCCCGTGCACAACTCCACCGGGGAAGGTGCCAGCAAGGAGTTCTCTGGTAGTTTTTACATTGCTCCGCTAGGCAGCTGAAAGACACCATAAAAGTTGTTCTACGTGCTCTCTGGGCTGAAATGGGGAACCGCTGACTTTTTGACTAAGCCGGTGAAAAAACGTTCCAAACACACCCCGTGCACAACTCCACCGGGGAAGGTGCCAGCAAGGAGTTCTCTGGTAGTTTTTACATTGCTCCGCTAGGCAGCTGAAAGACACCACAAAAGTTGTTCTACCTGCTCTCTGGGCTGAGATGGGGAACCGCTGACTTTTTGACTAAGCCGGTGAAAAAACGTTCCAAACACACCCCGTGCACAACTCCACCGGGGAAGGTGCCAGCAAGGAGTTCTCTGGTAGTTTTTACATTGCTCCGCTAGGCAGCTGAAAGACACCACAAAAGTTGTTCTACCTGCTCTCTGGGCTGAGATGGGGAACCGCTGACTTTTTGACTAAGCCGGTGAAAAAACGTTCCAAACACAGCCCGTGCACAACTCCACCGGGGAAGGTGCCAGCAAGGAGTTCTCTGGTAGTTTTTACATTGCTCCGCTAGGCAGCTGAAAGACACCATAAAAGTTGTTCTACGTGCTCTCTGGGCTGAAATGGGGAACCGCTGACTTTTTGACTAAGCCGGTGAAAAAACGTTCCAAACACAGCCCGTGCACAACTCCACCGGGGAAGGTGCCAGCAAGGAGTTCTCTGGTAGTTTTTACATTGCTCCGCTAGGCAGCTGAAAGACACCACAAAAGTTGTTCTACCTGCTTTCTGGGCTGAGATGGGGAACCGCTGACTTTTTGACTAAGCCGGTGAAAAAAACGTTCCAAACCCACCCCGTGCACAACTCCACCGAGGAAGGTGCCAGCAAGGAGTTCTCTGGTAGTTTTTACATTGCTCCGCTAGGCAGCTGAAAGACACCACAAAAGTTGTTCTACCTGCTCTGTGGGCTGAGATGGGGAACCGCTGACTTTTTGACTAAGCCGGTGAAAAAACGTTCCAAACACACCCCGTGCACAACTCCACCGGGGAAGGTGCCAGCAAGGAGTTCTCTGGTAGTTTTTACATTGCTCCGCTAGGCAGCTGAAAGACACCACAAAAGTTGTTCTACCTGCTCTCTGGGCTGAGATGGGGAACCGCTGACTTTTTGACTAAGCCGGTGAAAAAACGTTCCAAACACACCCCGTGCACAACTCCACCGGGGAAGGTGCCAGCAAGGAGTTCTCTGGTAGTTTTTACATTGCTCCGCTAGGCAGCGGAAAGACACCACAAAAGTTGTTCTACCTGCTCTCTGGGCTGAGATGGGGAACCGCTGACTTTTTGACTAAGCCGGTGAAAAAACGTTCCAAACACACCCCGTGCACAACTCCACCGGGGAAGGTGCCAGCAAGGAGTTCTCTGGTAGTTTTTACATTGCTCCTCTAGGCATCGGAAAGACACCACAAAAGTTGTTCTACCGGCTTTCTGGGCTGAGATGGGGAACCGCTGACTTTTTGACTAAGCCGGTGAAAAAACGTTCCAAACACAGCCCGTGCACAACTCCACCGGGGAAGGTGCCAGCAAGGAGTTCTCTGGTAGTTTTTACATTGCTCCGCTAGGCAGCTGAAAGACACCACAAAAGTTGTTCTACCGGCTCTCTGGGCTGAGATGGGGAACCGCTGACTTTTTGACTAAGCCGGTGAAAAAACGTTCCAAACACACCCCGTGCACAACTCCACCGGGGAAGGTGCCAGCAAGGAGTTCTCTGGTAGTTTTTACATTGCTCCGCTAGGCAGCTGAAAGACACCATAAAAGTTGTTCTACGTGCTCTCTGGGCTGAAATGGGGAACCGCTGACTTTTTGACTAAGCCGGTGAAAAAACGTTCCAAACACACCCCGTGCACAACTCCACCGGGGAAGGTGCCAGCAAGGAGTTCTCTGGTAGTTTTTACATTGCTCCGCTAGGCAGCTGAAAGACACCACAAAAGTTGTTCTACCTGCTCTCTGGGCTGAGATGGGGAACCGCTGACTTTTTGACTAAGCCGGTGAAAAAACGTTCCAAACACACCCCGTGCACAACTCCACCGGGGAAGGTGCCAGCAAGGAGTTCTCTGGTAGTTTTTACATTGCTCCGCTAGGCAGCTGAAAGACACCATAAAAGTTGTTCTACGTGCTCTCTGGGCTGAAATGGGGAACCGCTGACTTTTTGACTAAGCCGGTGAAAAAACGTTCCAAACACAGCCCGTGCACAACTCCACCGGGGAAGGTGCCAGCAAGGAGTTCTCTGGTAGTTTTTACATTGCTCCGCTAGGCAGCTGAAAGACACCACAAAAGTTGTTCTACCTGCTTTCTGGGCTGAGATGGGGAACCGCTGACTTTTTGACTAAGCCGGTGAAAAAAACGTTCCAAACCCACCCCATGCACAACTCCACCGAGGAAGGTGCCAGCAAGGAGTTCTCTGGTAGTTTTTACATTGCTCCGCTAGGCAGCGGAAAGACACCACAAAAGTTGTTCTACCTGCTCTCTGGGCTGAGATGGGGAACCGCTGACTTTTTGACTAAGCCGGTGAAAAAAACGTTCCAAACACACCCCGTGCACAACTCCACCGGGGAAGGTGCCAGCAAGGAGTTCTCTGGTAGTTTTTACATTGCTCCTCTAGGCATCGGAAAGACACCACAAAAGTTGTTCTACCGGCTTTCTGGGCTGAGATGGGGAACCGCTGACTTTTTGACTAAGCCGGTGAAAAAACGTTCCAAACACAGCCCGTGCACAACTCCACCGGGGAAGGTGCCAGCAAGGAGTTCTCTGGTAGGTTTTACATTGCTCCGCTAGGCAGCTGAAAGACACCACAAAAGTTGTTCTACCGGCTCTCTGGGCTGAGATGGGGAACCGCTGACTTTTTGACTAAGCCGGTGAAAAAACGTTCCAAACACACCCCGTGCACAACTCCACCGGGGAAGGTGCCAGCAAGGAGTTCTCTGGTAGTTTTTACATTGCTCCGCTAGGCAGCGGAAAGACACCACAAAAGTTGTTCTACCGGCTCTCTGGGCTGAGATGGGGAACCGCTGACTTTTTGACTAAGCCGGTGAAAAAACGTTCCAAACACACCCCGTGCACAACTCCACCGGGGAAGGTGCCAGCAAGGAGTTCTCTGGTAGTTTTTACATTGCTCCGCTAGGCAGCGGAAAGACACCACAAAAGTTGTTCTACCTGCTCTCTGGGCTGAGATGGGGAACCGCTGACTTTTTGACTAAGCCGGTGAAAAAACGTTCCAAACACACCCCGTGCACAACTCCACCGGGGAAGGTGCCAGCAAGGAGTTCTCTGGTAGTTTTTACATTGCTCCGCTAGGCAGCTGAAAGACACCATAAATGTTGTTCTACGTGCTCTCTGGGCTGAAATGGGGAACCGCTGACTTTTTGACTAAGCCGGTGAAAAAACGTTCCAAACACACCCCGTGCACAACTCCACCGGGGAAGGTGCCAGCAAGGAGTTCTCTGGTAGTTTTTACATTGCTCCGCTAGGCAGCTGAAAGACACCACAAAAGTTGTTCTACCTGCTCTCTGGGCTGAGATGGGGAACCGCTGACTTTTTGACTAAGCCGGTGAAAAAACGTTCCAAACACACCCCGTGCACAACTCCACCGGGGAAGGTGCCAGCAAGGAGTTCTCTGGTAGTTTTTACATTGCTCCGCTAGGCAGCTGAAAGACACCACAAAAGTTGTTCTACCTGCTCTCTGGGCTGAGATGGGGAACCGCTGACTTTTTGACTAAGCCGGTGAAAAAACGTTCCAAACACAGCCCGTGCACAACTCCACCGGGGAAGGTGCCAGCAAGGAGTTCTCTGGTAGTTTTTACATTGCTCCGCTAGGCAGCTGAAAGACACCACAAAAGTTGTTCTACCTGCTTTCTGGGCTGAGATGGGGAACCGCTGACTTTTTGACTAAGCCGGTGAAAAAAACGTTCCAAACCCACCCTGTGCACAACTCCACCGAGGAAGGTGCCAGCAAGGAGTTCTCTGGTAGTTTTTACATTGCTCCGCTAGGCAGCTGAAAGACACCACAAAAGTTGTTCTACCTGCTCTCTGGGCTGAGATGGGGAACCGCTGACTTTTTGACTAAGCCGGTGAAAAAACGTTCCAAACACACCCCGTGCACAACTCCACCGGGGAAGGTGCCAGCAAGGAGTTCTCTGGTAGTTTTTACATTGCTCCGCTAGGCAGCTGAAAGACACCACAAAAGTTGTTCTACCTGCTCTCTGGGCTGAGATGGGGAACCGCTGACTTTTTGACTAAGCCGGTGAAAAAACGTTCCAAACACACCCCGTGCACAACTCCACCGGGGAAGGTGCCAGCAAGTAGTTCTCTGGTAGTTTTTACATTGCTCCGCTAGGCAGCGGAAAGACACCACAAAAGTTGTTCTACCTGCTCTCTGGGCTGAGATGGGGAACCGCTGACTTTTTGACTAAGCCGGTGAAAAAACGTTCCAAACACACCCCGTGCACAACTCCACCGGGGAAGGTGCCAGCAAGGAGTTCTCTGGTAGTTTTTACATTGCTCCGCTAGGCAGCGGAAAGACACCACAAAAGTTGTTCTACCTGCTCTCTGGGCTGAGATGGGGAACCGCTGACTTTTTGACTAAGCCGGTGAAAAAAACGTTCCAAACACACCCCGTGCACAACTCCACCGGGGAAGGTGCCAGCAAGGAGTTCTCTGGTAGTTTTTACATTGCTCCTCTAGGCATCGGAAAGACACCACAAAAGTTGTTCTACCGGCTTTCTGGGCTGAGATGGGGAACCGCTGACTTTTTGACTAAGCCGGTGAAAAAACGTTCCAAACACAGCCCGTGCACAACTCCACCGGGGAAGGTGCCAGCAAGGAGTTCTCTGGTAGTTTTTACATTGCTCCGCTAGGCAGCGGAAAGACACCACAAAAGTTGTTCTACCTGCTCTCTGGGCTGAGATGGGGAACCGCTGACTTTTTGACTAAGCCGGTGAAAAAAACGTTCCAAACACACCCCGTGCACAACTCCACCGGGGAAGGTGCCAGCAAGGAGTTCTCTGGTAGTTTTTACATTGCTCCGCTAGGCAGCGGAAAGACACCACAAAAGTTGTTCTACCGGCTCTCTGGGCTGAGATGGGGAACCGCTGACTTTTTGACTAAGCCGGTGAAAAAACGTTCCAAACACAGCCCGTGCACAACTCCACCGGGGAAGGTGCCAGCAAGGAGTTCTCTGGTAGTTTTTACATTGCTCCGCTAGGCAGCTGAAAGACACCACAAAAGTTGTTCTACCGGCTCATTGGGCTGAGATGGGGAACCGCTGACTTTTTGACTAAGCCGGTGAAAAAACGTTCCAAACACACCCCGTGCACAACTCCACCGGGGAAGGTGCCAGCAAGGAGTTCTCTGGTAGTTTTTACATTGCTCCGCTAGGCAGCTGAAAGACACCATAAAAGTTGTTCTACGTGCTCTCTGGGCTGAAATGGGGAACCGCTGACTTTTTGACTAAGCCGGTGAAAAAACGTTCCAAACACACCCCGTGCACAACTCCACCGGGGAAGGTGCCAGCAAGGAGTTCTCTGGTAGGTTTTACATTGCTCCGCTAGGCAGCTGAAAGACACCACAAAAGTTGTTCTACCGGCTCTCTGGGCTGAGATGGGGAACCGCTGACTTTTTGACTAAGCCGGTGAAAAAACGTTCCGAACACACCCCGTGCACAACTCCACCGGGGAAGGTGCCAGCAAGGAGTTCTCTGATAGTTTTTACATTGCTCCGCTAGGCAGCTGAAAGACGCCACAAAAGTTGTTCTACCGGCTCTCTGGGCTGAGATGGGGAACCGCTGACTTTTTGACTAAGCCGGTGAAAAAACGTTCCAAACACACCCCGTGCACAACTCCACCGGGGAAGGTGCCAGCAAGTAGTTCTCTGGTAGTTTTTACATTGCTCCGCTAGGCAGCTGAAAGACACCACAAAAGTTGTTCTACCGGCTCTCTGGGCTGAGATGGGGAACCGCTGACTTTTTGACTAAGCCGGTGAAAAAACGTTCCAAACACACCCCGTGCACAACTCCACCGGGGAAGGTGCCAGCAAGGAGTTCTCTGGTAGTTTTTACATTGCTCCGCTAGGCAGCGGAAAGACACCACAAAAGTTGTTCTACCTGCTCTCTGGGCTGAGATGGGGAACCGCTGACTTTTTGACTAAGCCGGTGAAAAAACGTTCCAAACACACCCCGTGCACAACTCCACCGGGGAAGGTGCCAGCAAGTAGTTCTCTGGTAGTTTTTACATTGCTCCGCTAGGCAGCGGAAAGACACCACAAAAGTTGTTCTACCGGCTCTCTGGGCTGAGATGGGGAACCGCTGACTTTTTGACTAAGCCGGTGAAAAAACGTTCCAAACACACCCCGTGCACAACTCCACCGGGGAAGGTGCCACAAGGAGTTCTCTGGTAGTTTTTACATTGCTCCGCTAGGCAGCGGAAAGACACCACAAAAGTTGTTCTACCGGCTCTCTGGGCTGAGATGGGGAACCGCTGACTTTTTGACTAAGCCGGTGAAAAAACGTTCCAAACACACCCCGTGCACAACTCCACCGGGGAAGGTGCCAGCAAGGAGTTCTCTGGTAGTTTTTACATTGCTCCGCTAGGCAGCGGAAAGACACCACAAAAGTTGTTCTACCTGCTCTCTGGGCTGAGATGGGGAACCGCTGACTTTTTGACTAAGCCGGTGAAAAAACGTTCCAAACACACCCCGTGCACAACTCCACCGGGGAAGGTGCCAGCAAGGAGTTCTCTGGTAGGTTTTACATTGCTCCGCTAGGCAGCTGAAAGACACCACAAAAGTTGTTCTACCGGCTCTCTGGGCTGAGATGGGGACCCGCTGACTTTTTGACTAAGCCGGTGAAAAAACGTTCCAAACACACCCCGTGCACAACTCCACCGGGGAAGGTGCCAGCAAGTAGTTCTCTGGTAGTTTTTACATTGCTCCGCTAGGCAGCGGAAAGACACCACAAAAGTTGTTCTACCTGCTCTCTGGGCTGAGATGGGGAACCGCTGACTTTTTGACTAAGCCGGTGAAAAAACGTTCCAAACACACCCCGTGCACAACTCCACCGGGGAAGGTGCCAGCAAGGAGTTCTCTGGTAGTTTTTACATTGCTCCGCTAGGCAGCGGAAAGACACCACAAAAGTTGTTCTACCTGCTCTGTGGGCTGAGATGGGGGACCGCTGACTTTTTGACTAAGCCGGTGAAAAAAACGTTCCAAACACACCCCGTGCACAACTCCACCGGGGAAGGTGCCAGCAAGGAGTTCTCTGGTAGTTTTTACATTGCTCCTCTAGGCATCGGAAAGACACCACAAAAGTTGTTCTACCGGCTTTCTGGGCTGAGATGGGGAACCGCTGACTTTTTGACTAAGCCGGTGAAAAAACGTTCCAAACACACCCCGTGCACAACTCCACCGGGGAAGGTGCCAGCAAGGAGTTCTCTGGTAGTTTTTACATTGCTCCGCTAGGCAGCTGAAAGACACCACAAAAGTTGTTCTACCGGCTCATTGGGCTGAGATGGGGAACCGCTGACTTTTTGACTAAGCCGGTGAAAAAACGTTCCAAACACACCCCGTGCACAACTCCACCGGGGAAGGTGCCAGCAAGGAGTTCTCTGGTAGTTTTTACATTGCTCCGCTAGGCAGCTGAAAGACACCATAAAAGTTGTTCTACGTGCTCTCTGGGCTGAAATGGGGAACCGCTGACTTTTTGACTAAGCCGGTGAAAAAACGTTCCAAACACACCCCGTGCACAACTCCACCGGGGAAGGTGCCAGCAAGGAGTTCTCTGGTAGTTTTTACATTGCTCCGCTAGGCAGCGGAAAGACACCACAAAAGTTGTTCTACCGGCTCTCTGGGCTGAGATGGGGAACCGCTGACTTTTTGACTAAGCCGGTGAAAAAACGTTCCAAACACACCCCGTGCACAACTCCACCGGGGAAGGTGCCAGCAAGGAGTTCTCTGGTAGTTTTTACATTGCTCCGCTAGGCAGCGGAAAGACACCACAAAAGTTGTTCTACCGGCTCTCTGGGCTGAGATGGGGAACCGCTGACTTTTTGACTAAGCCGGTGAAAAAACGTTCCAAACACACCCCGTGCACAACTCCACCGGGGAAGGTGCCAGCACGGAGTTCTCTGGTAGTTTTTACATTGCTCCGCTAGGCAGCGGAAAGACACCACAAAAGTTGTTCTACCGGCTCTCTGGGCTGAGATGGGGAACCGCTGACTTTTTGACTAAGCCGGTGAAAAAACGTTCCAAACACAGCCCGTGCGCAACTCCACCGGGGAAGGTGCCAGCAAGGAGTTCTCTGGTAGTTTTTACATTGCTCCGCTAGGCAGCGGAAAGACACCACAAAAGTTGTTCTACCTGCTCTCTGGGCTGAGATGG
This sequence comes from Falco punctatus, assembly GCF_963210335.1. NCBI lineage: Eukaryota > Metazoa > Chordata > Aves > Falconiformes > Falconidae > Falco > Falco punctatus. Next base: position 108,692 of record NW_027660094.1, read on the forward strand.
GGAACCGCTGACTTTTTGACTAAGCCGGTGAAAAAACGTTCCAAACACACCCCGTGCACAACTCCACCGGGGAAGGTGCCAGCAAGGAGTTCTCTGGTAGGTTTTACATTGCTCCGCTAGGCAGCTGAAAGACACCACAAAAGTTGTTCTACCGGCTCTCTGGGCTGAGATGGGGAACCGCTGACTTTTTGACTAAGCCGGTGAAAAAACGTTCCAAACACACCCCGTGCACAACTCCACCGGGGAAGGTGCCAGCAAGGAGTTCTCTGGTAGTTTTTACATTGCTCCGCTAGGCAGCTGAAAGACACCACAAAAGTTGTTCTACCGGCTCTCTGGGCTGAGATGGGGAACCGCTGACTTTTTGACTAAGCCGGTGAAAAAACGTTCCAAACACACCCCGTGCACAAATCCACCGGGGAAGGTGCCAGCAAGGAGTTCTCTGGTAGTTTTTACATTGCTCCGCTAGGCAGCGGAAAGACACCACAAAAGTTGTTCTACCTGCTCTCTGGGCTGAGATGGGGAACCGCTGACTTTTTGACTAAGCCGGTGAAAAAACGTTCCAAACACACCCCGTGCACAACTCCACCGGGGAAGGTGCCAGCAACGAGTTCTCTGGTAGTTTTTACATTGCTCCGCTAGGCAGCGGAAAGACACCACAAAAGTTGTTCTACCTGCTCTGTGGGCTGAGATGGGCAACCGCTGACTTTTTGACTAAGCCGGTGAAAAAAACGTTCCAAACACACCCCGTGCACAACTCCACCGGGGAAGGTGCCAGCAAGGAGTTCTCTGGTAGTTTTTACATTGCTCCTCTAGGCATCGGAAAGACACCACAAAAGTTGTTCTACCGGCTTTCTGGGCTGAGATGGGGAACCGCTGACTTTTTGACTAAGCCGGTGAAAAAACGTTCCAAACACACCCCGTGCACAACTCCACCGGGGAAGGTGCCAGCAAGGAGTTCTCTGATAGTTTTTACATTGCTCCGCTAGGCAGCTGAAAGACACCACAAAAGTTGTTCTACCGGCTCTCTGGGCTGAGATGGGGAACCGCTGACTTTTTGACTAAGCCGGTGAAAAAACGTTCCAAACACACCCCGTGCACAACTCCACCGGGGAAGGTGCCAGCAAGGAGTTCTCTGGTAGGTTTTACATTGCTCCGCTAGGCAGCTGAAAGACACCACAAAAGTTGTTCTACCGGCTCTCTGGGCTGAGATGGGGAACCGCTGACTTTTTGACTAAGCCGGTGAAAAAACGTTCCAAACACACCCCGTGCACAACTCCACCGGGGAAGGTGCCAGCAAGGAGTTCTCTGGTAGTTTTTACATTGCTCCGCTAGGCAGCGGAAAGACACCACAAAAGTTGTTCTACCGGCTCTCTGGGCTGAGATGGGGAACCGCTGACTTTTTGACTAAGCCGGTGAAAAAACGTTCCAAACACACCCCGTGCACAACTCCACCGGGGAAGGTGCCAGCAAGGAGTTCTCTGGTAGTTATTACATTGCTCCGCTAGGCAGCTGAAAGACACCACAAAAGTTGTTCTACCTGCTTTCTGGGCTGAGATGGGGAACCGCTGACTTTTTGACTAAGCCGGTGAAAAAAACGTTCCAAACACACCCCGTGCACAACTCCACCGAGGAAGGTGCCAGCAAGGAGTTCTCTGGTAGTTTTTACATTGCTCCGCTAGGCAGCTGAAAGACACCACAAAAGTTGTTCTACCGGCTCTCTGGGCTGAGATGGGGAACCGCTGACTTTTTGACTAAGCCGGTGAAAAAACGTTCCAAACACACCCCGTGCACAACTCCACCGGGGAAGGTGCCAGCAAGGAGTTCTCTGGTAGTTTTTACATTGCTCCGCTAGGCAGCGGAAAGACACCACAAAAGTTGTTCTACCTGCTCTGTGGGCTCAGATGGGGAACCGCTGACTTTTTGACTAAGCCGGTGAAAAAACGTTCCAAACACACCCCGTGCACAAATCCACCGGGGAAGGTGCCAGCAAGGAGTTCTCTGGTAGTTTTTACATTGCTCCGCTAGGCAGCGGAAAGACACCACAAAAGTTGTTCTACCTGCTCTCTGGGCTGAGATGGGGAACCGCTGACTTTTTGACTAAGCCGGTGAAAAAACGTTCCAAACACACCCCGTGCACAACTCCACCGGGGAAGGTGCCAGCAAGGAGTTCTCTGGTAGTTTTTACATTGCTCCGCTAGGCAGCTGAAAGACACCACAAAAGTTGTTCTACCTGCTCTGTGGGCTGAGATGGGCAACCGCTGACTTTTTGACTAAGCCGGTGAAAAAAACGTTCCAAACACACCCCGTGCACAACTCCACCGGGGAAGGTGCCAGCAAGGAGTTCTCTGGTAGTTTTTACATTGCTCCTCTAGGCATCGGAAAGACACCACAAAAGTTGTTCTACCGGCTTTCTGGGCTGAGATGGGGAACCGCTGACTTTTTGACTAAGCCGGTGAAAAAACGTTCCAAACACACCCCGTGCACAACTCCACCGGGGAAGGTGCCAGCAAGGAGTTCTCTGATAGTTTTTACATTGCTCCGCTAGGCAGCTGAAAGACACCACAAAAGTTGTTCTACCGGCTCTCTGGGCTGAGATGGGGAACCGCTGACTTTTTGACTAAGCCGGTGAAAAAACGTTCCAAACACACCCCGTGCACAACTCCACCGGGGAAGGTGCCAGCAAGGAGTTCTCTGGTAGGTTTTACATTGCTCCGCTAGGCAGCTGAAAGACACCACAAAAGTTGTTCTACCGGCTCTCTGGGCTGAGATGGGGAACCGCTGACTTTTTGACTAAGCCGGTGAAAAAACGTTCCAAACACACCCCGTGCACAACTCCACCGGGGAAGGTGCCAGCAAGGAGTTCTCTGGTAGTTTTTACATTGCTCCGCTAGGCAGCGGAAAGACACCACAAAAGTTGTTCTACCGGCTCTCTGGGCTGAGATGGGGAACCGCTGACTTTTTGACTAAGCCGGTGAAAAAACGTTCCAAACACACCCCGTGCACAACTCCACCGGGGAAGGTGCCAGCAAGGAGTTCTCTGGTAGTTATTACATTGCTCCGCTAGGCAGCTGAAAGACACCACAAAAGTTGTTCTACCTGCTTTCTGGGCTGAGATGGGGAACCGCTGACTTTTTGACTAAGCCGGTGAAAAAAACGTTCCAAACACACCCCGTGCACAACTCCACCGAGGAAGGTGCCAGCAAGGAGTTCTCTGGTAGTTTTTACATTGCTCCGCTAGGCAGCTGAAAGACACCACAAAAGTTGTTCTACCGGCTCTCTGGGCTGAGATGGGGAACCGCTGACTTTTTGACTAAGCCGGTGAAAAAACGTTCCAAACACACCCCGTGCACAACTCCACCGGGGAAGGTGCCAGCAAGGAGTTCTCTGGTAGTTTTTACATTGCTCCGCTAGGCAGCGGAAAGACACCACAAAAGTTGTTCTACCTGCTCTGTGGGCTCAGATGGGGAACCGCTGACTTTTTGACTAAGCCGGTGAAAAAACGTTCCAAACACACCCCGTGCACAAATCCACCGGGGAAGGTGCCAGCAAGGAGTTCTCTGGTAGTTTTTACATTGCTCCGCTAGGCAGCGGAAAGACACCACAAAAGTTGTTCTACCTGCTCTCTGGGCTGAGATGGGGAACCGCTGACTTTTTGACTAAGCCGGTGAAAAAACGTTCCAAACACACCCCGTGCACAACTCCACCGGGGAAGGTGCCAGCAAGGAGTTCTCTGGTAGTTTTTACATTGCTCCGCTAGGCAGCGGAAAGACACCACAAAAGTTGTTCTACCTGCTCTGTGGGCTGAGATGGGGAACCGCTGACTTTTTGACTAAGCCGGTGAAAAAAACGTTCCAAACACACCCCGTGCACAACTCCACCGGGGAAGGTGCCAGCAAGGAGTTCTCTGGTAGTTTTTACATTGCTCCTCTAGGCATCGGAAAGACACCACAAAAGTTGTTCTACCGGCTTTCTGGGCTGAGATGGGGAACCGCTGACTTTTTGACTAAGCCGGTGAAAAAACGTTCCAAACACACCCCGTGCACAACTCCACCGGGGAAGGTGCCAGCAAGTAGTTCTCTGGTAGTTTTTACATTGCTCCGCTAGGCAGCTGAAAGACACCACAAAAGTTGTTCTACCGGCTCTCTGGGCTGAGATGGGGAACCGCTGACTTTTTGACTAAGCCGGTGAAAAAACGTTCCAAACACACCCCGTGCACAACTCCACCGGGGAAGGTGCCAGCAAGGAGTTCTCTGGTAGTTTTTACATTGCTCCGCTAGGCAGCTGAAAGACACCACAAAAGTTGTTCTAACTGCTTTCTGGGCTGAGATGGGGAACCGCTGACTTTTTGACTAAGCCGGTGGAAAAAACGTTCCAAACACACCCCGTGCACAACTCCACCGAGGAAGGTGCCAGCAAGGAGTTCTCTGGTAGTTTTTACATTGCTCCGCTAGGCAGCTGAAAGACACCACAAAAGTTGTTCTACCTGCTCTGTGGGCTGAGATGGGGAACCGCTGACTTTTTGACTAAGCCGGTGAAAAAACGTTCCAAACACAGCCCGTGCACAACTCCACCGGGGAAGGTGCCAGCAAGGAGTTCTCTGGTAGTTTTTACATTGCTCCTCTAGGCATCGGAAAGACACCACAAAAGTTGTTCTACCGGCTTTCTGGGCTGAGATGGGGAACCGCTGACTTTTTGACTAAGCCGGTGAAAAAACGTTCCAAACACACCCCGTGCACAACTCCACCGGGGAAGGTGCCAGCAAGGAGTTCTCTGGTAGTTTTTACATTGCTCCGCTAGGCAGCTGAAAGACACCACAAAAGTTGTTCTACCGGCTCTCTGGGCTGAGATGGGGAACCGCTGACTTTTTGACTAAGCCGGTGAAAAAACGTTCCAAACACACCCCGTGCACAACTCCACCGGGGAAGGTGCCAGCAAGGAGTTCTCTGGTAGTTTTTACATTGCTCCGCTAGGCAGCGGAAAGACACCACAAAAGTTGTTCTACCGGCTCTCTGGGCTGAGATGGGGAACCGCTGACTTTTTGACTAAGCCGGTGAAAAACGTTCCAAACACACCCCGTGCACAACTCCACCGGGGAAGGTGCCAGCAAGGAGTTCTCTGGTAGTTTTTACATTGCTCCGCTAGGCAGCTGAAAGACACCACAAAAGTTGTTCTACCTGCTCTCTGGGCTGAGATGGGGAACCGCTGACTTTTTGACTAAGCCGGTGAAAAAACGTTCCAAACACAGCCCGTGCACAACTCCACCGGGGAAGGTGCCAGCAAGGAGTTCTCTGGTAGTTTTTACATTGCTCCGCTAGGCAGTGGAAAGACACCACAAAAGTTGTTCTACCTGCTCTCTGGGCTGAGATGGGGAACCGCTGACTTTTTGACTAAGCCGGTGAAAAAAAGTTCCAAACACACCCCGTGCACAACTCCACCGGGGAAGGTGCCAGCAAGGAGTTCTCTGGTAGTTTTTACATTGCTCCGCTAGGCAGCGGAAAGACACCACAAAAGTTGTTCTACCTGCTTTCTGGGCTGAGATGGGGAACCGCTGACTTTTTGACTAAGCCGGTGAAAAAACGTTCCAAACACACCCCGTGCACAACTCCACCGGGGAAGGTGCCAGCAAGGAGTTCTCTGGTAGTTTTTACATTGCTCCGCTAGGCAGCGGAAAGACACCACAAAAGTTGTTCTACCGGCTCTCTGGGCTGAGATGGGGAACCGCTGACTTTTTGACTAAGCCGGTGAAAAAACGTTCCAAACACACCCCGTGCACAACTCCACCGGGGAAGGTGCCAGCAAGGAGTTCTCTGGTAGGTTTTACATTGCTCCGCTAGGCAGCTGAAAGACACCACAAAAGTTGTTCTACCGGCTCTCTGGGCTGAGATGGGGAACCGCTGACTTTTTGACTAAGCCGGTGAAAAAACGTTCCAAACACACCCCGTGCACAACTCCACCGGGGAAGGTGCCAGCAAGGAGTTCTCTGGTAGTTTTTACATTGCTCCGCTAGGCAGCGGAAAGACACCACAAAAGTTGTTCTACCGGCTCTCTGGGCTGAGATGGGGAACCGCTGACTTTTTGACTAAGCCGGTGAAAAAACGTTCCAAACACACCCCGTGCACAACTCCACCGGGGAAGGTGCCAGCAAGGAGTTCTCTGGTAGTTATTACATTGCTCCGCTAGGCAGCTGAAAGACACCACAAAAGTTGTTCTACCTGCTTTCTGGGCTGAGATGGGGAACCGCTGACTTTTTGACTAAGCCGGTGAAAAAAACGTTCCAAACACACCCCGTGCACAACTCCACCGAGGAAGGTGCCAGCAAGGAGTTCTCTGGTAGTTTTTACATTGCTCCGCTAGGCAGCTGAAAGACACCACAAAAGTTGTTCTACCGGCTCTCTGGGCTGAGATGGGGAACCGCTGACTTTTTGACTAAGCCGGTGAAAAAACGTTCCAAACACACCCCGTGCACAACTCCACCGGGGAAGGTGCCAGCAAGGAGTTCTCTGGTAGTTTTTACATTGCTCCGCTAGGCAGCTGAAAGACACCACAAAAGTTGTTCTACCGGCTCTCTGGGCTGAGATGGGGAACCGCTGACTTTTTGACTAAGCCGGTGAAAAAACGTTCCAAACACACCCCGTGCACAACTCCACCGGGGAAGGTGCCAGCAAGGAGTTCTCTGGTAGTTTTTACATTGCTCCGCTAGGCAGCGGAAAGACACCACAAAAGTTGTTCTACCGGCTCTCTGGGCTGAGATGGGGAACCGCTGACTTTTTGACTAAGCCGGTGAAAAAACGTTCCAAACACACCCCGTGCACAACTCCACCGGGGAAGGTGCCAGCAAGGAGTTCTCTGGTAGTTATTACATTGCTCCGCTAGGCAGCTGAAAGACACCACAAAAGTTGTTCTACCTGCTTTCTGGGCTGAGATGGGGAACCGCTGACTTTTTGACTAAGCCGGTGAAAAAAACGTTCCAAACACACCCCGTGCACAACTCCACCGAGGAAGGTGCCAGCAAGGAGTTCTCTGGTAGTTTTTACATTGCTCCGCTAGGCAGCTGAAAGACACCACAAAAGTTGTTCTACCGGCTCTCTGGGCTGAGATGGGGAACCGCTGACTTTTTGACTAAGCCGGTGAAAAAACGTTCCAAACACACCCCGTGCACAACTCCACCGGGGAAGGTGCCAGCAAGGAGTTCTCTGGTAGTTTTTACATTGCTCCGCTAGGCAGCGGAAAGACACCACAAAAGTTGTTCTACCTGCTCTGTGGGCTCAGATGGGGAACCGCTGACTTTTTGACTAAGCCGGTGAAAAAACGTTCCAAACACACCCCGTGCACAAATCCACCGGGGAAGGTGCCAGCAAGGAGTTCTCTGGTAGTTTTTACATTGCTCCGCTAGGCAGCGGAAAGACACCACAAAAGTTGTTCTACCTGCTCTCTGGGCTGAGATGGGGAACCGCTGACTTTTTGACTAAGCCGGTGAAAAAACGTTCCAAACACACCCCGTGCACAACTCCACCGGGGAAGGTGCCAGCAAGGAGTTCTCTGGTAGTTTTTACATTGCTCCGCTAGGCAGCGGAAAGACACCACAAAAGTTGTTCTACCTGCTCTGTGGGCTGAGATTGGGAACCGCTGACTTTTTGACTAAGCCGGTGAAAAAAACGTTCCAAACACACCCCGTGCACAACTCCACCGGGGAAGGTGCCAGCAAGGAGTTCTCTGGTAGTTTTTACATTGCTCCTCTAGGCATCGGAAAGACACCACAAAAGTTGTTCTACCGGCTTTCTGGGCTGAGATGGGGAACCGCTGACTTTTTGACTAAGCCGGTGAAAAAACGTTCCAAACACACCCCGTGCACAACTCCACCGGGGAAGGTGCCAGCAAGGAGTTCTCTGGTAGTTTTTACATTGCTCCGCTAGGCAGCTGAAAGACACCACAAAAGTTGTTCTACCGGCTCTCTGGGCTGAGATGGGGAACCGCTGACTTTTTGACTAAGCCGGTGAAAAAACGTTCCAAACACACCCCGTGCACAACTCCACCGGGGAAGGTGCCAGCAAGGAGTTCTCTGGTAGTTTTTACATTGCTCCGCTAGGCAGCTGAAAGACACCACAAAAGTTGTTCTAACTGCTTTCTGGGCTGAGATGGGGAACCGCTGACTTTTTGACTAAGCCGGTGGAAAAAACGTTCCAAACACACCCCGTGCACAACTCCACCGAGGAAGGTGCCAGCAAGGAGTTCTCTGGTAGTTTTTACATTGCTCCGCTAGGCAGCTGAAAGACACCACAAAAGTTGTTCTACCTGCTCTGTGGGCTGAGATGGGGAACCGCTGACTTTTTGACTAAGCCGGTGAAAAAACGTTCCAAACACAGCCCGTGCACAACTCCACCGGGGAAGGTGCCAGCAAGGAGTTCTCTGGTAGTTTTTACATTGCTCCGCTAGGCAGCGGAAAGACACCACAAAAGTTGTTCTACCGGCTCTCTGGGCTGAGATGGGGAACCGCTGACTTTTTGACTAAGCCGGTGAAAAACGTTCCAAACACACCCCGTGCACAACTCCACCGGGGAAGGTGCCAGCAAGGAGTTCTCTGGTAGTTTTTACATTGCTCCGCTAGGCAGCGGAAAGACACCACAAAAGTTGTTCTACCTGCTCTCTGGGCTGAGATGGGGAACCGCTGACTTTTTGACTAAGCCGGTGAAAAAACGTTCCAAACACACCCCGTGCACAACTCCACCGGGGAAGGTGCCAGCAAGGAGTTCTCTGGTAGGTTTTACATTGCTCCGCTAGGCAGCTGAAAGACACCACAAAAGTTGTTCTACCGGCTCTCTGGGCTGAGATGGGCAACCGCTGACTTTTTGACTAAGCCGGTGAAAAAAACGTTCCAAACACACCCCGTGCACAACTCCACCGGGGAAGGTGCCAGCAAGGAGTTCTCTGGTAGTTTTTACATTGCTCCTCTAGGCATCGGAAAGACACCACAAAAGTTGTTCTACCGGCTTTCTGGGCTGAGATGGGGAACCGCTGACTTTTTGACTAAGCCGGTGAAAAAACGTTCCAAACACACCCCGTGCACAACTCCACCGGGGAAGGTGCCAGCAAGGAGTTCTCTGATAGTTTTTACATTGCTCCGCTAGGCAGCTGAAAGACACCACAAAAGTTGTTCTACCGGCTCTCTGGGCTGAGATGGGGAACCGCTGACTTTTTGACTAAGCCGGTGAAAAAACGTTCCAAACACACCCCGTGCACAACTCCACCGGGGAAGGTGCCAGCAAGGAGTTCTCTGGTAGGTTTTACATTGCTCCGCTAGGCAGCTGAAAGACACCACAAAAGTTGTTCTACCGGCTCTCTGGGCTGAGATGGGGAACCGCTGACTTTTTGACTAAGCCGGTGAAAAAACGTTCCAAACACACCCCGTGCACAACTCCACCGGGGAAGGTGCCAGCAAGGAGTTCTCTGGTAGTTTTTACATTGCTCCGCTAGGCAGCGGAAAGACACCACAAAAGTTGTTCTACCGGCTCTCTGGGCTGAGATGGGGAACCGCTGACTTTTTGACTAAGCCGGTGAAAAAACGTTCCAAACACACCCCGTGCACAACTCCACCGGGGAAGGTGCCAGCAAGGAGTTCTCTGGTAGTTATTACATTGCTCCGCTAGGCAGCTGAAAGACACCACAAAAGTTGTTCTACCTGCTTTCTGGGCTGAGATGGGGAACCGCTGACTTTTTGACTAAGCCGGTGAAAAAAACGTTCCAAACACACCCCGTGCACAACTCCACCGAGGAAGGTGCCAGCAAGGAGTTCTCTGGTAGTTTTTACATTGCTCCGCTAGGCAGCTGAAAGACACCACAAAAGTTGTTCTACCGGCTCTCTGGGCTGAGATGGGGAACCGCTGACTTTTTGACTAAGCCGGTGAAAAAACGTTCCAAACACACCCCGTGCACAACTCCACCGGGGAAGGTGCCAGCAAGGAGTTCTCTGGTAGTTTTTACATTGCTCCGCTAGGCAGCGGAAAGACACCACAAAAGTTGTTCTACCTGCTCTGTGGGCTCAGATGGGGAACCGCTGACTTTTTGACTAAGCCGGTGAAAAAACGTTCCAAACACACCCCGTGCACAAATCCACCGGGGAAGGTGCCAGCAAGGAGTTCTCTGGTAGTTTTTACATTGCTCCGCTAGGCAGCGGAAAGACACCACAAAAGTTGTTCTACCTGCTCTCTGGGCTGAGATGGGGAACCGCTGACTTTTTGACTAAGCCGGTGAAAAAACGTTCCAAACACACCCCGTGCACAACTCCACCGGGGAAGGTGCCAGCAAGGAGTTCTCTGGTAGTTTTTACATTGCTCCGCTAGGCAGCTGAAAGACACCACAAAAGTTGTTCTACCTGCTCTGTGGGCTGAGATGGGCAACCGCTGACTTTTTGACTAAGCCGGTGAAAAAAACGTTCCAAACACACCCCGTGCACAACTCCACCGGGGAAGGTGCCAGCAAGGAGTTCTCTGGTAGTTTTTACATTGCTCCTCTAGGCATCGGAAAGACACCACAAAAGTTGTTCTACCGGCTTTCTGGGCTGAGATGGGGAACCGCTGACTTTTTGACTAAGCCGGTGAAAAAACGTTCCAAACACACCCCGTGCACAACTCCACCGGGGAAGGTGCCAGCAAGGAGTTCTCTGATAGTTTTTACATTGCTCCGCTAGGCAGCTGAAAGACACCACAAAAGTTGTTCTACCGGCTCTCTGGGCTGAGATGGGGAACCGCTGACTTTTTGACTAAGCCGGTGAAAAAACGTTCCAAACACACCCCGTGCACAACTCCACCGGGGAAGGTGCCAGCAAGGAGTTCTCTGGTAGGTTTTACATTGCTCCGCTAGGCAGCTGAAAGACACCACAAAAGTTGTTCTACCGGCTCTCTGGGCTGAGATGGGGAACCGCTGACTTTTTGACTAAGCCGGTGAAAAAACGTTCCAAACACACCCCGTGCACAACTCCACCGGGGAAGGTGCCAGCAAGGAGTTCTCTGGTAGTTTTTACATTGCTCCGCTAGGCAGCGGAAAGACACCACAAAAGTTGTTCTACCGGCTCTCTGGGCTGAGATGGGGAACCGCTGACTTTTTGACTAAGCCGGTGAAAAAACGTTCCAAACACACCCCGTGCACAACTCCACCGGGGAAGGTGCCAGCAAGGAGTTCTCTGGTAGTTATTACATTGCTCCGCTAGGCAGCTGAAAGACACCACAAAAGTTGTTCTACCTGCTTTCTGGGCTGAGATGGGGAACCGCTGACTTTTTGACTAAGCCGGTGAAAAAAACGTTCCAAACACACCCCGTGCACAACTCCACCGAGGAAGGTGCCAGCAAGGAGTTCTCTGGTAGTTTTTACATTGCTCCGCTAGGCAGCTGAAAGACACCACAAAAGTTGTTCTACCGGCTCTCTGGGCTGAGATGGGGAACCGCTGACTTTTTGACTAAGCCGGTGAAAAAACGTTCCAAACACACCCCGTGCACAACTCCACCGGGGAAGGTGCCAGCAAGGAGTTCTCTGGTAGTTTTTACATTGCTCCGCTAGGCAGCGGAAAGACACCACAAAAGTTGTTCTACCTGCTCTGTGGGCTCAGATGGGGAACCGCTGACTTTTTGACTAAGCCGGTGAAAAAACGTTCCAAACACACCCCGTGCACAAATCCACCGGGGAAGGTGCCAGCAAGGAGTTCTCTGGTAGTTTTTACATTGCTCCGCTAGGCAGCGGAAAGACACCACAAAAGTTGTTCTACCTGCTCTCTGGGCTGAGATGGGGAACCGCTGACTTTTTGACTAAGCCGGTGAAAAAACGTTCCAAACACACCCCGTGCACAACTCCACCGGGGAAGGTGCCAGCAAGGAGTTCTCTGGTAGTTTTTACATTGCTCCGCTAGGCAGCGGAAAGACACCACAAAAGTTGTTCTACCTGCTCTGTGGGCTGAGATGGGGAACCGCTGACTTTTTGACTAAGCCGGTGAAAAAAACGTTCCAAACACACCCCGTGCACAACTCCACCGGGGAAGGTGCCAGCAAGGAGTTCTCTGGTAGTTTTTACATTGCTCCTCTAGGCATCGGAAAGACACCACAAAAGTTGTTCTACCGGCTTTCTGGGCTGAGATGGGGAACCGCTGACTTTTTGACTAAGCCGGTGAAAAAACGTTCCAAACACACCCCGTGCACAACTCCACCGGGGAAGGTGCCAGCAAGTAGTTCTCTGGTAGTTTTTACATTGCTCCGCTAGGCAGCTGAAAGACACCACAAAAGTTGTTCTACCGGCTCTCTGGGCTGAGATGGGGAACCGCTGACTTTTTGACTAAGCCGGTGAAAAAACGTTCCAAACACACCCCGTGCACAACTCCACCGGGGAAGGTGCCAGCAAGGAGTTCTCTGGTAGTTTTTACATTGCTCCGCTAGGCAGCTGAAAGACACCACAAAAGTTGTTCTAACTGCTTTCTGGGCTGAGATGGGGAACCGCTGACTTTTTGACTAAGCCGGTGGAAAAAACGTTCCAAACACACCCCGTGCACAACTCCACCGAGGAAGGTGCCAGCAAGGAGTTCTCTGGTAGTTTTTACATTGCTCCGCTAGGCAGCTGAAAGACACCACAAAAGTTGTTCTACCTGCTCTGTGGGCTGAGATGGGGAACCGCTGACTTTTTGACTAAGCCGGTGAAAAAACGTTCCAAACACAGCCCGTGCACAACTCCACCGGGGAAGGTGCCAGCAAGGAGTTCTCTGGTAGTTTTTACATTGCTCCTCTAGGCATCGGAAAGACACCACAAAAGTTGTTCTACCGGCTTTCTGGGCTGAGATGGGGAACCGCTGACTTTTTGACTAAGCCGGTGAAAAAACGTTCCAAACACACCCCGTGCACAACTCCACCGGGGAAGGTGCCAGCAAGGAGTTCTCTGGTAGTTTTTACATTGCTCCGCTAGGCAGCTGAAAGACACCACAAAAGTTGTTCTACCGGCTCTCTGGGCTGAGATGGGGAACCGCTGACTTTTTGACTAAGCCGGTGAAAAAACGTTCCAAACACACCCCGTGCACAACTCCACCGGGGAAGGTGCCAGCAAGGAGTTCTCTGGTAGTTTTTACATTGCTCCGCTAGGCAGCGGAAAGACACCACAAAAGTTGTTCTACCGGCTCTCTGGGCTGAGATGGGGAACCGCTGACTTTTTGACTAAGCCGGTGAAAAACGTTCCAAACACACCCCGTGCACAACTCCACCGGGGAAGGTGCCAGCAAGGAGTTCTCTGGTAGTTTTTACATTGCTCCGCTAGGCAGCTGAAAGACACCACAAAAGTTGTTCTACCTGCTCTCTGGGCTGAGATGGGGAACCGCTGACTTTTTGACTAAGCCGGTGAAAAAACGTTCCAAACACAGCCCGTGCACAACTCCACCGGGGAAGGTGCCAGCAAGGAGTTCTCTGGTAGTTTTTACATTGCTCCGCTAGGCAGTGGAAAGACACCACAAAAGTTGTTCTACCTGCTCTCTGGGCTGAGATGGGGAACCGCTGACTTTTTGACTAAGCCGGTGAAAAAAAGTTCCAAACACACCCCGTGCACAACTCCACCGGGGAAGGTGCCAGCAAGGAGTTCTCTGGTAGTTTTTACATTGCTCCGCTAGGCAGCGGAAAGACACCACAAAAGTTGTTCTACCTGCTTTCTGGGCTGAGATGGGGAACCGCTGACTTTTTGACTAAGCCGGTGAAAAAACGTTCCAAACACACCCCGTGCACAACTCCACCGGGGAAGGTGCCAGCAAGGAGTTCTCTGGTAGTTTTTACATTGCTCCGCTAGGCAGCGGAAAGACACCACAAAAGTTGTTCTACCGGCTCTCTGGGCTGAGATGGGGAACCGCTGACTTTTTGACTAAGCCGGTGAAAAAACGTTCCAAACACACCCCGTGCACAACTCCACCGGGGAAGGTGCCAGCAAGGAGTTCTCTGGTAGGTTTTACATTGCTCCGCTAGGCAGCTGAAAGACACCACAAAAGTTGTTCTACCGGCTCTCTGGGCTGAGATGGGGAACCGCTGACTTTTTGACTAAGCCGGTGAAAAAACGTTCCAAACACACCCCGTGCACAACTCCACCGGGGAAGGTGCCAGCAAGGAGTTCTCTGGTAGTTTTTACATTGCTCCGCTAGGCAGCGGAAAGACACCACAAAAGTTGTTCTACCGGCTCTCTGGGCTGAGATGGGGAACCGCTGACTTTTTGACTAAGCCGGTGAAAAAACGTTCCAAACACACCCCGTGCACAACTCCACCGGGGAAGGTGCCAGCAAGGAGTTCTCTGGTAGTTATTACATTGCTCCGCTAGGCAGCTGAAAGACACCACAAAAGTTGTTCTACCTGCTTTCTGGGCTGAGATGGGGAACCGCTGACTTTTTGACTAAGCCGGTGAAAAAAACGTTCCAAACACACCCCGTGCACAACTCCACCGAGGAAGGTGCCAGCAAGGAGTTCTCTGGTAGTTTTTACATTGCTCCGCTAGGCAGCTGAAAGACACCACAAAAGTTGTTCTACCGGCTCTCTGGGCTGAGATGGGGAACCGCTGACTTTTTGACTAAGCCGGTGAAAAAACGTTCCAAACACACCCCGTGCACAACTCCACCGGGGAAGGTGCCAGCAAGGAGTTCTCTGGTAGTTTTTACATTGCTCCGCTAGGCAGCTGAAAGACACCACAAAAGTTGTTCTACCGGCTCTCTGGGCTGAGATGGGGAACCGCTGACTTTTTGACTAAGCCGGTGAAAAAACGTTCCAAACACACCCCGTGCACAACTCCACCGGGGAAGGTGCCAGCAAGGAGTTCTCTGGTAGTTTTTACATTGCTCCGCTAGGCAGCGGAAAGACACCACAAAAGTTGTTCTACCGGCTCTCTGGGCTGAGATGGGGAACCGCTGACTTTTTGACTAAGCCGGTGAAAAAACGTTCCAAACACACCCCGTGCACAACTCCACCGGGGAAGGTGCCAGCAAGGAGTTCTCTGGTAGTTATTACATTGCTCCGCTAGGCAGCTGAAAGACACCACAAAAGTTGTTCTACCTGCTTTCTGGGCTGAGATGGGGAACCGCTGACTTTTTGACTAAGCCGGTGAAAAAAACGTTCCAAACACACCCCGTGCACAACTCCACCGAGGAAGGTGCCAGCAAGGAGTTCTCTGGTAGTTTTTACATTGCTCCGCTAGGCAGCTGAAAGACACCACAAAAGTTGTTCTACCGGCTCTCTGGGCTGAGATGGGGAACCGCTGACTTTTTGACTAAGCCGGTGAAAAAACGTTCCAAACACACCCCGTGCACAACTCCACCGGGGAAGGTGCCAGCAAGGAGTTCTCTGGTAGTTTTTACATTGCTCCGCTAGGCAGCGGAAAGACACCACAAAAGTTGTTCTACCTGCTCTGTGGGCTCAGATGGGGAACCGCTGACTTTTTGACTAAGCCGGTGAAAAAACGTTCCAAACACACCCCGTGCACAAATCCACCGGGGAAGGTGCCAGCAAGGAGTTCTCTGGTAGTTTTTACATTGCTCCGCTAGGCAGCGGAAAGACACCACAAAAGTTGTTCTACCTGCTCTCTGGGCTGAGATGGGGAACCGCTGACTTTTTGACTAAGCCGGTGAAAAAACGTTCCAAACACACCCCGTGCACAACTCCACCGGGGAAGGTGCCAGCAAGGAGTTCTCTGGTAGTTTTTACATTGCTCCGCTAGGCAGCGGAAAGACACCACAAAAGTTGTTCTACCTGCTCTGTGGGCTGAGATTGGGAACCGCTGACTTTTTGACTAAGCCGGTGAAAAAAACGTTCCAAACACACCCCGTGCACAACTCCACCGGGGAAGGTGCCAGCAAGGAGTTCTCTGGTAGTTTTTACATTGCTCCTCTAGGCATCGGAAAGACACCACAAAAGTTGTTCTACCGGCTTTCTGGGCTGAGATGGGGAACCGCTGACTTTTTGACTAAGCCGGTGAAAAAACGTTCCAAACACACCCCGTGCACAACTCCACCGGGGAAGGTGCCAGCAAGGAGTTCTCTGGTAGTTTTTACATTGCTCCGCTAGGCAGCTGAAAGACACCACAAAAGTTGTTCTACCGGCTCTCTGGGCTGAGATGGGGAACCGCTGACTTTTTGACTAAGCCGGTGAAAAAACGTTCCAAACACACCCCGTGCACAACTCCACCGGGGAAGGTGCCAGCAAGGAGTTCTCTGGTAGTTTTTACATTGCTCCGCTAGGCAGCTGAAAGACACCACAAAAGTTGTTCTAACTGCTTTCTGGGCTGAGATGGGGAACCGCTGACTTTTTGACTAAGCCGGTGGAAAAAACGTTCCAAACACACCCCGTGCACAACTCCACCGAGGAAGGTGCCAGCAAGGAGTTCTCTGGTAGTTTTTACATTGCTCCGCTAGGCAGCTGAAAGACACCACAAAAGTTGTTCTACCTGCTCTGTGGGCTGAGATGGGGAACCGCTGACTTTTTGACTAAGCCGGTGAAAAAACGTTCCAAACACAGCCCGTGCACAACTCCACCGGGGAAGGTGCCAGCAAGGAGTTCTCTGGTAGTTTTTACATTGCTCCGCTAGGCAGCGGAAAGACACCACAAAAGTTGTTCTACCGGCTCTCTGGGCTGAGATGGGGAACCGCTGACTTTTTGACTAAGCCGGTGAAAAACGTTCCAAACACACCCCGTGCACAACTCCACCGGGGAAGGTGCCAGCAAGGAGTTCTCTGGTAGTTTTTACATTGCTCCGCTAGGCAGCGGAAAGACACCACAAAAGTTGTTCTACCTGCTCTCTGGGCTGAGATGGGGAACCGCTGACTTTTTGACTAAGCCGGTGAAAAAACGTTCCAAACACACCCCGTGCACAACTCCACCGGGGAAGGTGCCAGCAAGGAGTTCTCTGGTAGGTTTTACATTGCTCCGCTAGGCAGCTGAAAGACACCACAAAAGTTGTTCTACCGGCTCTCTGGGCTGAGATGGGCAACCGCTGACTTTTTGACTAAGCCGGTGAAAAAAACGTTCCAAACACACCCCGTGCACAACTCCACCGGGGAAGGTGCCAGCAAGGAGTTCTCTGGTAGTTTTTACATTGCTCCTCTAGGCATCGGAAAGACACCACAAAAGTTGTTCTACCGGCTTTCTGGGCTGAGATGGGGAACCGCTGACTTTTTGACTAAGCCGGTGAAAAAACGTTCCAAACACACCCCGTGCACAACTCCACCGGGGAAGGTGCCAGCAAGGAGTTCTCTGATAGTTTTTACATTGCTCCGCTAGGCAGCTGAAAGACACCACAAAAGTTGTTCTACCGGCTCTCTGGGCTGAGATGGGGAACCGCTGACTTTTTGACTAAGCCGGTGAAAAAACGTTCCAAACACACCCCGTGCACAACTCCACCGGGGAAGGTGCCAGCAAGGAGTTCTCTGGTAGGTTTTACATTGCTCCGCTAGGCAGCTGAAAGACACCACAAAAGTTGTTCTACCGGCTCTCTGGGCTGAGATGGGGAACCGCTGACTTTTTGACTAAGCCGGTGAAAAAACGTTCCAAACACACCCCGTGCACAACTCCACCGGGGAAGGTGCCAGCAAGGAGTTCTCTGGTAGTTTTTACATTGCTCCGCTAGGCAGCGGAAAGACACCACAAAAGTTGTTCTACCGGCTCTCTGGGCTGAGATGGGGAACCGCTGACTTTTTGACTAAGCCGGTGAAAAAACGTTCCAAACACACCCCGTGCACAACTCCACCGGGGAAGGTGCCAGCAAGGAGTTCTCTGGTAGTTATTACATTGCTCCGCTAGGCAGCTGAAAGACACCACAAAAGTTGTTCTACCTGCTTTCTGGGCTGAGATGGGGAACCGCTGACTTTTTGACTAAGCCGGTGAAAAAAACGTTCCAAACACACCCCGTGCACAACTCCACCGAGGAAGGTGCCAGCAAGGAGTTCTCTGGTAGTTTTTACATTGCTCCGCTAGGCAGCTGAAAGACACCACAAAAGTTGTTCTACCGGCTCTCTGGGCTGAGATGGGGAACCGCTGACTTTTTGACTAAGCCGGTGAAAAAACGTTCCAAACACACCCCGTGCACAACTCCACCGGGGAAGGTGCCAGCAAGGAGTTCTCTGGTAGTTTTTACATTGCTCCGCTAGGCAGCGGAAAGACACCACAAAAGTTGTTCTACCTGCTCTGTGGGCTCAGATGGGGAACCGCTGACTTTTTGACTAAGCCGGTGAAAAAACGTTCCAAACACACCCCGTGCACAAATCCACCGGGGAAGGTGCCAGCAAGGAGTTCTCTGGTAGTTTTTACATTGCTCCGCTAGGCAGCGGAAAGACACCACAAAAGTTGTTCTACCTGCTCTCTGGGCTGAGATGGGGAACCGCTGACTTTTTGACTAAGCCGGTGAAAAAACGTTCCAAACACACCCCGTGCACAACTCCACCGGGGAAGGTGCCAGCAAGGAGTTCTCTGGTAGTTTTTACATTGCTCCGCTAGGCAGCGGAAAGACACCACAAAAGTTGTTCTACCTGCTCTGTGGGCTGAGATGGGGAACCGCTGACTTTTTGACTAAGCCGGTGAAAAAAACGTTCCAAACACACCCCGTGCACAACTCCACCGGGGAAGGTGCCAGCAAGGAGTTCTCTGGTAGTTTTTACATTGCTCCTCTAGGCATCGGAAAGACACCACAAAAGTTGTTCTACCGGCTTTCTGGGCTGAGATGGGGAACCGCTGACTTTTTGACTAAGCCGGTGAAAAAACGTTCCAAACACACCCCGTGCACAACTCCACCGGGGAAGGTGCCAGCAAGGAGTTCTCTGGTAGTTTTTACATTGCTCCGCTAGGCAGCTGAAAGACACCACAAAAGTTGTTCTACCGGCTCTCTGGGCTGAGATGGGGAACCGCTGACTTTTTGACTAAGCCGGTGAAAAAACGTTCCAAACACACCCCGTGCACAACTCCACCGGGGAAGGTGCCAGCAAGGAGTTCTCTGGTAGTTTTTACATTGCTCCGCTAGGCAGCGGAAAGACACCACAAAAGTTGTTCTACCTGCTCTGTGGGCTGAGATGGGGAACCGCTGACTTTTTGACTAAGCCGGTGAAAAAACGTTCCAAACACACCCCGTGCACAACTCCACCGGGGAAGGTGCCAGCAAGGAGTTCTCTGGTAGTTTTTACATTGCTCCGCTAGGCAGCGGAAAGACACCACAAAAGTTGTTCTACCGGCTCTCTGGGCTGAGATGGGGAACCGCTGACTTTTTGACTAAGCCGGTGAAAAACGTTCCAAACACACCCCGTGCACAACTCCACCGGGGAAGGTGCCAGCAAGGAGTTCTCTGGTAGTTTTTACATTGCTCCGCTAGGCAGCTGAAAGACACCACAAAAGTTGTTCTACCTGCTCTCTGGGCTGAGATGGGGAACCGCTGACTTTTTGACTAAGCCGGTGAAAAAACGTTCCAAACACAGCCCGTGCACAACTCCACCGGGGAAGGTGCCAGCAAGGAGTTCTCTGGTAGTTTTTACATTGCTCCGCTAGGCAGTGGAAAGACACCACAAAAGTTGTTCTACCTGCTCTCTGGGCTGAGATGGGGAACCGCTGACTTTTTGACTAAGCCGGTGAAAAAAAGTTCCAAACACACCCCGTGCACAACTCCACCGGGGAAGGTGCCAGCAAGGAGTTCTCTGGTAGTTTTTACATTGCTCCGCTAGGCAGCGGAAAGACACCACAAAAGTTGTTCTACCTGCTTTCTGGGCTGAGATGGGGAACCGCTGACTTTTTGACTAAGCCGGTGAAAAAACGTTCCAAACACACCCCGTGCACAACTCCACCGGGGAAGGTGCCAGCAAGGAGTTCTCTGGTAGTTTTTACATTGCTCCGCTAGGCAGCGGAAAGACACCACAAAAGTTGTTCTACCGGCTCTCTGGGCTGAGATGGGGAACCGCTGACTTTTTGACTAAGCCGGTGAAAAAACGTTCCAAACACACCCCGTGCACAACTCCACCGGGGAAGGTGCCAGCAAGGAGTTCTCTGGTAGGTTTTACATTGCTCCGCTAGGCAGCTGAAAGACACCACAAAAGTTGTTCTACCGGCTCTCTGGGCTGAGATGGGGAACCGCTGACTTTTTGACTAAGCCGGTGAAAAAACGTTCCAAACACACCCCGTGCACAACTCCACCGGGGAAGGTGCCAGCAAGGAGTTCTCTGGTAGTTTTTACATTGCTCCGCTAGGCAGCGGAAAGACACCACAAAAGTTGTTCTACCGGCTCTCTGGGCTGAGATGGGGAACCGCTGACTTTTTGACTAAGCCGG
The DNA here is from genome assembly GCF_963210335.1 of Falco punctatus. Taxonomy (NCBI): domain Eukaryota; kingdom Metazoa; phylum Chordata; class Aves; order Falconiformes; family Falconidae; genus Falco; species Falco punctatus. The sequence goes on from NW_027660094.1 coordinate 128,979, forward strand.
TGAAAAAACGTTCCAAACACACCCCGTGCACAACTCCACCGGGGAAGGTGCCAGCAAGGAGTTCTCTGGTAGTTATTACATTGCTCCGCTAGGCAGCTGAAAGACACCACAAAAGTTGTTCTACCTGCTTTCTGGGCTGAGATGGGGAACCGCTGACTTTTTGACTAAGCCGGTGAAAAAAACGTTCCAAACACACCCCGTGCACAACTCCACCGAGGAAGGTGCCAGCAAGGAGTTCTCTGGTAGTTTTTACATTGCTCCGCTAGGCAGCTGAAAGACACCACAAAAGTTGTTCTACCGGCTCTCTGGGCTGAGATGGGGAACCGCTGACTTTTTGACTAAGCCGGTGAAAAAACGTTCCAAACACACCCCGTGCACAACTCCACCGGGGAAGGTGCCAGCAAGGAGTTCTCTGGTAGTTTTTACATTGCTCCGCTAGGCAGCTGAAAGACACCACAAAAGTTGTTCTACCGGCTCTCTGGGCTGAGATGGGGAACCGCTGACTTTTTGACTAAGCCGGTGAAAAAACGTTCCAAACACACCCCGTGCACAACTCCACCGGGGAAGGTGCCAGCAAGGAGTTCTCTGGTAGTTTTTACATTGCTCCGCTAGGCAGCGGAAAGACACCACAAAAGTTGTTCTACCGGCTCTCTGGGCTGAGATGGGGAACCGCTGACTTTTTGACTAAGCCGGTGAAAAAACGTTCCAAACACACCCCGTGCACAACTCCACCGGGGAAGGTGCCAGCAAGGAGTTCTCTGGTAGTTATTACATTGCTCCGCTAGGCAGCTGAAAGACACCACAAAAGTTGTTCTACCTGCTTTCTGGGCTGAGATGGGGAACCGCTGACTTTTTGACTAAGCCGGTGAAAAAAACGTTCCAAACACACCCCGTGCACAACTCCACCGAGGAAGGTGCCAGCAAGGAGTTCTCTGGTAGTTTTTACATTGCTCCGCTAGGCAGCTGAAAGACACCACAAAAGTTGTTCTACCGGCTCTCTGGGCTGAGATGGGGAACCGCTGACTTTTTGACTAAGCCGGTGAAAAAACGTTCCAAACACACCCCGTGCACAACTCCACCGGGGAAGGTGCCAGCAAGGAGTTCTCTGGTAGTTTTTACATTGCTCCGCTAGGCAGCGGAAAGACACCACAAAAGTTGTTCTACCTGCTCTGTGGGCTCAGATGGGGAACCGCTGACTTTTTGACTAAGCCGGTGAAAAAACGTTCCAAACACACCCCGTGCACAAATCCACCGGGGAAGGTGCCAGCAAGGAGTTCTCTGGTAGTTTTTACATTGCTCCGCTAGGCAGCGGAAAGACACCACAAAAGTTGTTCTACCTGCTCTCTGGGCTGAGATGGGGAACCGCTGACTTTTTGACTAAGCCGGTGAAAAAACGTTCCAAACACACCCCGTGCACAACTCCACCGGGGAAGGTGCCAGCAAGGAGTTCTCTGGTAGTTTTTACATTGCTCCGCTAGGCAGCGGAAAGACACCACAAAAGTTGTTCTACCTGCTCTGTGGGCTGAGATGGGGAACCGCTGACTTTTTGACTAAGCCGGTGAAAAAAACGTTCCAAACACACCCCGTGCACAACTCCACCGGGGAAGGTGCCAGCAAGGAGTTCTCTGGTAGTTTTTACATTGCTCCTCTAGGCATCGGAAAGACACCACAAAAGTTGTTCTACCGGCTTTCTGGGCTGAGATGGGGAACCGCTGACTTTTTGACTAAGCCGGTGAAAAAACGTTCCAAACACAGCCCGTGCACAACTCCACCGGGGAAGGTGCCAGCAAGGAGTTCTCTGGTAGTTTTTACATTGCTCCGCTAGGCAGCTGAAAGACACCACAAAAGTTGTTCTACCGGCTCTCTGGGCTGAGATGGGGAACCGCTGACTTTTTGACTAAGCCGGTGAAAAAACGTTCCAAACACACCCCGTGCACAACTCCACCGGGGAAGGTGCCAGCAAGGAGTTCTCTGGTAGTTTTTACATTGCTCCGCTAGGCAGCTGAAAGACACCACAAAAGTTGTTCTAACTGCTTTCTGGGCTGAGATGGGGAACCGCTGACTTTTTGACTAAGCCGGTGGAAAAAACGTTCCAAACACACCCCGTGCACAACTCCACCGAGGAAGGTGCCAGCAAGGAGTTCTCTGGTAGTTTTTACATTGCTCCGCTAGGCAGCTGAAAGACACCACAAAAGTTGTTCTACCTGCTCTGTGGGCTGAGATGGGGAACCGCTGACTTTTTGACTAAGCCGGTGAAAAAACGTTCCAAACACAGCCCGTGCACAACTCCACCGGGGAAGGTGCCAGCAAGGAGTTCTCTGGTAGTTTTTACATTGCTCCGCTAGGCAGCGGAAAGACACCACAAAAGTTGTTCTACCGGCTCTCTGGGCTGAGATGGGGAACCGCTGACTTTTTGCCTAAGCCGGTGAAAAACGTTCCAAACACACCCCGTGCACAACTCCACCGGGGAAGGTGCCAGCAAGGAGTTCTCTGGTAGGTTTTACATTGCTCCGCTAGGCAGCGGAAAGACACCACAAAAGTTGTTCTACCTGCTCTCTGGGCTGAGATGGGGAACCGCTGACTTTTTGACTAAGCCGGTGAAAAAACGTTCCAAACACACCCCGTGCACAACTCCACCGGGGAAGGTGCCAGCAAGGAGTTCTCTGGTAGGTTTTACATTGTTCCGCTAGGCAGCTGAAAGACACCACAAAAGTTGTTCTACCGGCTCTCTGGGCTGAGATGGGGAACCGCTGACTTTTTGACTAAGCCGGTGAAAAAACGTTCCAAACACAGCCCGTGCACAACTCCACCGGGGAAGGTGCCAGCAAGGAGTTCTCTGGTAGTTTTTACATTGCTCCGCTAGGCAGCTGAAAGACACCACAAAAGTTGTTCTACCGGCTCTCTGGGCTGAGATGAGGAACCGCTGACTTTTTGACTAAGCCGGTGAAAAAACGTTCCAAACACACCCCGTGCACAACTCCACCGGGGAAGGTGCCAGCAAGGAGTTCTCTGGTAGGTTTTACATTGCTCCGCTAGGCAGTGGAAAGACACCACAAAAGTTGTTCTACCGGCTCTCTGGGCTGAGATGGGGAACCGCTGACTTTTTGACTAAGCCGGTGAAAAAACGTTCCAAACACACCCCGTGCACAACTCCACCGGGGAAGGTGCCAGCAAGGAGTTCTCTGATAGTTTTTACATTGCTCCGCTAGGCAGCTGAAAGACACCACAAAAGTTGTTCTACCGGCTCTCTGGGCTGAGATGGGGAACCGCTGACTTTTTGACTAAGCCGGTGAAAAAACGTTCCAAACACACCCCGTGCACAACTCCACCGGGGAAGGTGCCAGCAAGGAGTTCTCTGGTAGTTTTTACATTGCTCCGCTAGGCAGCGGAAAGACACCACAAAAGTTGTTCTACCGGCTCTCTGGGCTGAGATGGGGAACCGCTGACTTTTTGACTAAGCCGGTGAAAAAACGTTCCAAACACACCCCGTGCACAACTCCACCGGGGAAGGTGCCAGCAAGGAGTTCTCTGGTAGTTTTTACATTGCTCCGCTAGGCAGCTGAAAGACACCACAAAAGTTGTTCTACCGGCTCTCTGGGCTGAGATGGGGAACCGCTGACTTTTTGACTAAGCCGGTGAAAAAACGTTCCAAACACACCCCGTGCACAACTCCACCGGGGAAGGTGCCAGCAAGGAGTTCTCTGGTAGTTTTTACATTGCTCCGCTAGGCAGCGGAAAGACACCACAAAAGTTGTTCTACCTGCTTTCTGGGCTGAGATGGGGAACCGCTGACTTTTTGACTAAGCCGGTGAAAAAACGTTCCAAACACACCCCGTGCACAACTCCACCGGGGAAGGTGCCAGCAAGGAGTTCTCTGGTAGTTTTTACATTGCTCCGCTAGGCAGCGGAAAGACACCACAAAAGTTGTTCTACCGGCTCTCTGGGCTGAGATGGGGAACCGCTGACTTTTTGACTAAGCCGGTGAAAAAACGTTCCAAACACACCCCGTGCACAACTCCACCGGGGAAGGTGCCAGCAAGGAGTTCTCTGGTAGTTTTTACATTGCTCCGCTAGGCAGCTGAAAGACACCATAAAAGTTGTTCTACGTGCTCTCTGGGCTGAGATGGGGAACCGCTGAGTTTTTGACTAAGCCGGTGAAAAAAACGTTCCAAACACACCCCGTGCACAACTCCACCGGGGAAGGTGCCAGCAAGGCGTTCTCTGGTAGTTTTTACATTGCTCCGCTAGGCAGCGGAAAGACACCCCAAAAGTTGTTCTACCTGCTCTCTGGGCTGAGATGGGGAACCGCTGACTTTTTGACTAAGCCGGTGAAAAAACGTTCCAAACACAGCCCGTGCACAACTCCACCGGGGAAGGTGCCAGCAAGGAGTTCTCTGGTAGGTTTTACATTGCTCCGCTAGGCAGCTGAAAGACACCACAAAAGTTGTTCTACCGGCTCTCTGGGCTGAGATGGGGAACCGCTGACTTTTTGACTAAGCCGGTGAAAAAACGTTCCAAACACACCCCGTGCACAACTCCACCGGGGAAGGTGCCAGCAAGGAGTTCTCTGGTAGTTTTTACATTGCTCCGCTAGGCAGCTGAAAGACACCACAAAAGTTGTTCTACCGGCTCTCTGGGCTGAGATGGGGAACCGCTGACTTTTTGACTAAGCCGGTGAAAAAACGTTCCAAACACACCCCGTGCACAACTCCACCGGGGAAGGTGCCAGCAAGGAGTTCTCTGGTAGTTTTTACATTGCTCCGCTAGGCAGCGGAAAGACACCCCAAAAGTTGTTCTACCTGCTCTCTGGGCTGAGATGGGGAACCGCTGAGTTTTTGACTAAGCCGGTGAAAAAAACGTTCCAAACACACCCCGTGCACAACTCCACCGGGGAAGGTGCCAGCAAGGCGTTCTCTGGTAGTTTTTACATTGCTCCGCTAGGCAGCGGAAAGACACCACAAAAGTTGTTCTACCTGCTTTCTGGGCTGAGATGGGGAACCGCTGACTTTTTGACTAAGCCGGTGAAAAAACGTTCCAAACACACCCCGTGCACAACTCCACCGGGGAAGGTGCCAGCAAGGAGTTCTCTGGTAGTTTTTACATTGCTCCTCTAGGCATCGGAAAGACACCACAAAAGTTGTTCTACCTGCTCTCTGGGCTGAGATGGGGAACCGCTGACTTTTTGACTAAGCCGGTGAAAAAACGTTCCAAACACACCCCGTGCACAACTCCACCGGGGAAGGTGCCAGCAAGGAGTTCTCTGGTAGGTTTTACATTGCTCCGCTAGGCAGCTGAAAGACACCACAAAAGTTGTTCTACCGGCTCTCTGGGCTGAGATGGGGAACCGCTGACTTTTTGACTAAGCCGGTGAAAACACGTTCCAAACACACCCCGTGCACAACTCCACCGGGGAAGGTGCCAGCAAGGAGTTCTCTGATAGTTTTTACATTGCTCCGCTAGGCAGCTGAAAGACACCACAAAAGTTGTTCTACCGGCTCTCTGGGCTGAGATGGGGAACCGCTGACTTTTTGACTAAGCCGGTGAAAAAACGTTCCAAACACACCCCGTGCACAACTCCACCGGGGAAGGTGCCAGCAAGGAGTTCTCTGGTAGGTTTTACATTGCTCCGCTAGGCAGCTGAAAGACACCACAAAAGTTGTTCTACCGGCTCTCTGGGCTGAGATGGGGAACCGCTGACTTTTTGACTAAGCCGGTGAAAAAACGTTCCAAACACACCCCGTGCACAACTCCACCGGGGAAGGTGCCAGCAAGGAGTTCTCTGGTAGTTTTTACATTGCTCCGCTAGGCAGCTGAAAGACACCACAAAAGTTGTTCTACCGGCTCTCTGGGCTGAGATGGGGAACCGCTGACTTTTTGACTAAGCCGGTGAAAAAACGTTCCAAACACACCCCGTGCACAACTCCACCGGGGAAGGTGCCAGCAAGGAGTTCTCTGGTAGTTTTTACATTGCTCCGCTAGGCAGCTGAAAGACACCACAAAAGTTGTTCTACCGGCTCTCTGGGCTGAGATGGGGAACCGCTGACTTTTTGACTAAGCCGGTGAAAAAACGTTCCAAACACAGCCCGTGCACAACTCCACCGGGGAAGGTGCCAGCAAGGAGTTCTCTGGTAGTTTTTACATTGCTCCGCTAGGCAGCGGAAAGACACCACAAAAGTTGTTCTACCTGCTTTCTGGGCTGAGATGGGGAACCGCTGACTTTTTGACTAAGCCGGTGAAAAAACGTTCCAAACACACCCCGTGCACAACTCCACCGGGGAAGGTGCCAGCAAGGAGTTCTCTGGTAGTTTTTACATTGCTCCGCTAGGCAGCGGAAAGACACCACAAAAGTTGTTCTACCGGCTCTCTGGGCTGAGATGGGGAACCGCTGACTTTTTGACTAAGCCGGTGAAAAAACGTTCCAAACACACCCCGTGCACAACTCCACCGGGGAAGGTGCCAGCAAGGAGTTCTCTGGTAGTTTTTACATTGCTCCGCTAGGCAGCTGAAAGACACCATAAAAGTTGTTCTACGTGCTCTCTGGGCTGAGATGGGGAACCGCTGAGTTTTTGACTAAGCCGGTGAAAAAAACGTTCCAAACACACCCCGTGCACAACTCCACCGGGGAAGGTGCCAGCAAGGCGTTCTCTGGTAGTTTTTACATTGCTCCGCTAGGCAGCGGAAAGACACCCCAAAAGTTGTTCTACCTGCTCTCTGGGCTGAGATGGGGAACCGCTGACTTTTTGACTAAGCCGGTGAAAAAACGTTCCAAACACAGCCCGTGCACAACTCCACCGGGGAAGGTGCCAGCAAGGAGTTCTCTGGTAGGTTTTACATTGCTCCGCTAGGCAGCTGAAAGACACCACAAAAGTTGTTCTACCGGCTCTCTGGGCTGAGATGGGGAACCGCTGACTTTTTGACTAAGCCGGTGAAAAAACGTTCCAAACACACCCCGTGCACAACTCCACCGGGGAAGGTGCCAGCAAGGAGTTCTCTGGTAGTTTTTACATTGCTCCGCTAGGCAGCTGAAAGACACCACAAAAGTTGTTCTACCGGCTCTCTGGGCTGAGATGGGGAACCGCTGACTTTTTGACTAAGCCGGTGAAAAAACGTTCCAAACACACCCCGTGCACAACTCCACCGGGGAAGGTGCCAGCAAGGAGTTCTCTGGTAGTTTTTACATTGCTCCGCTAGGCAGCGGAAAGACACCCCAAAAGTTGTTCTACCTGCTCTCTGGGCTGAGATGGGGAACCGCTGAGTTTTTGACTAAGCCGGTGAAAAAAACGTTCCAAACACACCCCGTGCACAACTCCACCGGGGAAGGTGCCAGCAAGGCGTTCTCTGGTAGTTTTTACATTGCTCCGCTAGGCAGCGGAAAGACACCACAAAAGTTGTTCTACCTGCTTTCTGGGCTGAGATGGGGAACCGCTGACTTTTTGACTAAGCCGGTGAAAAAACGTTCCAAACACACCCCGTGCACAACTCCACCGGGGAAGGTGCCAGCAAGGAGTTCTCTGGTAGTTTTTACATTGCTCCTCTAGGCATCGGAAAGACACCACAAAAGTTGTTCTACCTGCTCTCTGGGCTGAGATGGGGAACCGCTGACTTTTTGACTAAGCCGGTGAAAAAACGTTCCAAACACACCCCGTGCACAACTCCACCGGGGAAGGTGCCAGCAAGGAGTTCTCTGGTAGGTTTTACATTGCTCCGCTAGGCAGCTGAAAGACACCACAAAAGTTGTTCTACCGGCTCTCTGGGCTGAGATGGGGAACCGCTGACTTTTTGACTAAGCCGGTGAAAAAACGTTCCAAACACACCCCGTGCACAACTCCACCGGGGAAGGTGCCAGCAAGGAGTTCTCTGATAGTTTTTACATTGCTCCGCTAGGCAGCTGAAAGACACCACAAAAGTTGTTCTACCGGCTCTCTGGGCTGAGATGGGGAACCGCTGACTTTTTGACTAAGCCGGTGAAAAAACGTTCCAAACACACCCCGTGCACAACTCCACCGGGGAAGGTGCCAGCAAGGAGTTCTCTGGTAGGTTTTACATTGCTCCTCTAGGCAGCTGAAAGACACCACAAAAGTTGTTCTACCGGCTCTCTGGGCTGAGATGGGGAACCGCTGACTTTTTGACTAAGCCGGTGAAAAAACGTTCCAAACACACCCCGTGCACAACTCCACCGGGGAAGGTGCCAGCAAGGAGTTCTCTGGTAGTTTTTACATTGCTCCGCTAGGCAGCTGAAAGACACCACAAAAGTTGTTCTACCGGCTCTCTGGGCTGAGATGGGGAACCGCTGACTTTTTGACTAAGCCGGTGAAAAAACGTTCCAAACACACCCCGTGCACAACTCCACCGGGGAAGGTGCCAGCAAGGAGTTCTCTGGTAGTTTTTACATTGCTCCGCTAGGCAGCTGAAAGACACCACAAAAGTTGTTCTACCTGCTTTCTGGGCTGAGATGGGGAACCGCTGACTTTTTGACTAAGCCGGTGAAAAAAACGTTCCAAACACACCCCGTGCACAACTCCACCGAGGAAGGTGCCAGCAAGGAGTTCTCTGGTAGTTTTTACATTGCTCCGCTAGGCAGCTGAAAGACACCACAAAAGTTGTTCTACCGGCTCTCTGGGCTGAGATGGGGAACCGCTGACTTTTTGACTAAGCCGGTGAAAAAACGTTCCAAACACACCCCGTGCACAACTCCACCGGGGAAGGTGCCAGCAAGGAGTTCTCTGGTAGTTTTTACATTGCTCCGCTAGGCAGCGGAAAGACACCACAAAAGTTGTTCTACCTGCTCTCTGGGCTGAGATGGGGAACCGCTGACTTTTTGACTAAGCCGGTGAAAAAAACGTTCCAAACACACCACGTGCACAACTCCGCCGGGGAAGGTGCCAGCAAGGAGTTCTCTGGTAGTTTTTACATTGCTCCTCTAGGCATCGGAAAGACACCACAAAAGTTGTTCTACCGGCTTTCTGGGCTGAGATGGGGAACCGCTGACTTTTTGACTAAGCCGGTGAAAAAACGTTCCAAACACACCCCGTGCACAACTCCACCGGGGAAGGTGCCAGCAAGGAGTTCTCTGGTAGTTTTTACATTGCTCCGCTAGGCAGCTGAAAGACACCACAAAAGTTGTTCTACCTGCTCTCTGGGCTGAGATGGGGAACCGCTGACTTTTTGACTAAGCCGGTGAAAAAACGTTCCAAACACAGCCCGTGCACAACTCCACCGGGGAAGGTGCCAGCAAGGAGTTCTCTGGTAGTTTTTACATTGCTCCGCTAGGCAGCTGAAAGACACCACAAAAGTTGTTCTACCTGCTCTCTGGGCTGAGATGGGGAACCGCTGACTTTTTGACTAAGCCGGTGAAAAAACGTTCCAAACACACCCCGTGCACAACTCCACCGGGGAAGGTGCCAGCAAGGCGTTCTCTGGTAGTTTTTACATTGCTCCGCTAGGCAGCGGAAAGACACCACAAAAGTTGTTCTACCGGCTTTCGGGGGTGAGATAGGGAACCACTGACTTTTTGACTAAGCCGGTGAAAAAACGTTCCAAACACACCCCGTGCACAACTCCACCGGGGAAGGTGCCAGCAAGGAGTTCTCTGGTAGTTTTTACATTGCTCCTCTAGGCAGCGGAAAGACACCACAAAAGTTGTTCTACCGGCTCTCTGGGCTGAGATGGGGAACCGCTGACTTTTTGACTAAGCCGGTGAAAAAACGTTCCAAACACACCCCGTGCACAACTCCACCGGGGAAGGTGCCAGCAAGGAGTTCTCTGATAGTTTTTACATTGCTCCGCTAGGCAGCTGAAAGACACCACAAAAGTTGTTCTACCGGCTCTCTGGGCTGAGATGGGGAACCGCTGACTTTTTGACTAAGCCGGTGAAAAAACGTTCCAAACACACCCCGTGCACAACTCCACCGGGGAAGGTGCCAGCAAGGAGTTCTCTGGTAGGTTTTACATTGCTCCTCTAGGCAGCTGAAAGACACCACAAAAGTTGTTCTACCGGCTCTCTGGGCTGAGATGGGGAACCGCTGACTTTTTGACTAAGCCGGTGAAAAAACGTTCCAAACACACCCCGTGCACAACTCCACCGGGGAAGGTGCCAGCAAGGAGTTCTCTGGTAGTTTTTACATTGCTCCGCTAGGCAGCGGAAAGACACCACAAAAGTTGTTCTACCTGCTCTGTGGGCTCAGATGGGGAACCGCTGACTTTTTGACTAAGCCGGTGAAAAAAACGTTCCAAACACACCACGTGCACAACTCCGCCGGGGAAGGTGCCAGCAAGGAGTTCTCTGGTAGTTTTTACATTGCTCCTCTAGGCATCGGAAAGACACCACAAAAGTTGTTCTACCGGCTTTCTGGGCTGAGATGGGGAACCGCTGACTTTTTGACTAAGCCGGTGAAAAAACGTTCCAAACACACCCCGTGCACAACTCCACCGGGGAAGGTGCCAGCAAGGAGTTCTCTGGTAGTTTTTACATTGCTCCGCTAGGCAGCTGAAAGACACCACAAAAGTTGTTCTACCTGCTCTCTGGGCTGAGATGGGGAACCGCTGACTTTTTGACCAAGCCGGTGAAAAAACGTTCCAAACACAGCCCGTGCACAACTCCACCGGGGAAGGTGCCAGCAAGGAGTTCTCTGATAGTTTTTACATTGCTCCGCTAGGCAGCTGAAAGACACCACAAAAGTTGTTCTACCTGCTTTCTGGGCTGAGATGGGGAACCGCTGACTTTTTGACTAAGCCGGTGAAAAAAACGTTCCAAACACACCCCGTGCACAACTCCACCGAGGAAGGTGCCAGCAAGGAGTTCTCTGGTAGTTTTTACATTGCTCCGCTAGGCAGCTGAAAGACACCACAAAAGTTGTTCTACCGGCTCTCTGGGCTGAGATGGGGAACCGCTGACTTTTTGACTAAGCCGGTGAAAAAACGTTCCAAACACACCCCGTGCACAACTCCACCGGGGAAGGTGCCAGCAAGGCGTTCTCTGGTAGTTTTTACATTGCTCCGCTAGGCAGCTGAAAGACACCACAAAAGTTGTTCTACCTGCTCTCTGGGCTGAGATGGGGAACCGCTGACTTTTTGACTAAGCCGGTGAAAAAACGTTCCAAACACACCCCGTGCACAACTCCACCGAGGAAGGTGCCAGCAAGGAGTTCTCTGGTAGTTTTTACATTGCTCCGCTAGGCAGCGGAAAGACACCACAAAAGTTGTTCTACCGGCTTTCGGGGCTGAGATGGGGAACCGCTGACTTTTTGACTAAGCCGGTGAAAAAACGTTCCAAACACACCCCGTGCACAACTCCACCGGGGAAGGTGCCAGCAAGGAGTTCTCTGGTAGTTTTTACATTGCTCCGCTAGGCAGCGGAAAGACACCACAAAAGTTGTTCTACCGGCTCTCTGGGCTGAGATGGGGAACCGCTGACTTTTTGACTAAGCCGGTGAAAAAACGTTCCAAACACACCCCGTGCACAACTCCACCGGGGAAGGTGCCAGCAAGGAGTTCTCTGGTAGTTTTTACATTGCTCCGCTAGGCAGCGGAAAGACACCACAAAAGTTGTTCTACCGGCTCTCTGGGCTGAGATGGGGAACCGCTGACTTTTTGACTAAGCCGGTGAAAAAACGTTCCAAACACACCCCGTGCACAACTCCACCGGGGAAGGTGCCAGCAAGGAGTTCTCTGGTAGTTTTTACATTGCTCCGCTAGGCAGCGGAAAGACACCACAAAAGTTGTTCTACCTGCTCTCTGGGCTGAGATGGGGAACCGCTGACTTTTTGACTAAGCCGGTGAAAAAACGTTCCAAACACACCCCGTGCACAACTCCACCGGGGAAGGTGCCAGCAAGGAGTTCTCTGGTAGGTTTTACATTGTTCCGCTAGGCAGCTGAAAGACACCACAAAAGTTGTTCTACCGGCTCTCTGGGCTGAGATGGGGAACCGCTGACTTTTTGACTAAGCCGGTGAAAAAACGTTCCAAACACAGCCCGTGCACAACTCCACCGGGGAAGGTGCCAGCAAGGAGTTCTCTGGTAGTTTTTACATTGCTCCGCTAGGCAGCTGAAAGACACCACAAAAGTTGTTCTACCGGCTCTCTGGGCTGAGATGAGGAACCGCTGACTTTTTGACTAAGCCGGTGAAAAAACGTTCCAAACACACCCCGTGCAAAACTCCACCGGGGAAGGTGCCAGCAAGGAGTTCTCTGGTAGGTTTTACATTGCTCCGCTAGGCAGTGGAAAGACACCACAAAAGTTGTTCTACCGGCTCTCTGGGCTGAGATGGGGAACCGCTGACTTTTTGACTAAGCCGGTGAAAAAACGTTCCAAACACACCCCGTGCACAACTCCACCGGGGAAGGTGCCAGCAAGGAGTTCTCTGATAGTTTTTACATTGCTCCGCTAGGCAGCTGAAAGACACCACAAAAGTTGTTCTACCGGCTCTCTGGGCTGAGATGGGGAACCGCTGACTTTTTGACTAAGCCGGTGAAAAAACGTTCCAAACACACCCCGTGCACAACTCCACCGGGGAAGGTGCCAGCAAGGAGTTCTCTGGTAGTTTTTACATTGCTCCGCTAGGCAGCGGAAAGACACCACAAAAGTTGTTCTACCGGCTCTCTGGGCTGAGATGGGGAACCGCTGACTTTTTGACTAAGCCGGTGAAAAAACGTTCCAAACACACCCCGTGCACAACTCCACCGGGGAAGGTGCCAGCAAGGAGTTCTCTGGTAGTTTTTACATTGCTCCGCTAGGCAGCTGAAAGACACCACAAAAGTTGTTCTACCGGCTCTCTGGGCTGAGATGGGGAACCGCTGACTTTTTGACTAAGCCGGTGAAAAAACGTTCCAAACACAGCCCGTGCACAACTCCACCGGGGAAGGTGCCAGCAAGGAGTTCTCTGGTAGTTTTTACATTGCTCCGCTAGGCAGCGGAAAGACACCACAAAAGTTGTTCTACCTGCTTTCTGGGCTGAGATGGGGAACCGCTGACTTTTTGACTAAGCCGGTGAAAAAACGTTCCAAACACACCCCGTGCACAACTCCACCGGGGAAGGTGCCAGCAAGGAGTTCTCTGGTAGTTTTTACATTGCTCCGCTAGGCAGCGGAAAGACACCACAAAAGTTGTTCTACCGGCTCTCTGGGCTGAGATGGGGAACCGCTGACTTTTTGACTAAGCCGGTGAAAAAACGTTCCAAACACACCCCGTGCACAACTCCACCGGGGAAGGTGCCAGCAAGGAGTTCTCTGGTAGTTTTTACATTGCTCCGCTAGGCAGCTGAAAGACACCATAAAAGTTGTTCTACGTGCTCTCTGGGCTGAGATGGGGAACCGCTGAGTTTTTGACTAAGCCGGTGAAAAAAACGTTCCAAACACACCCCGTGCACAACTCCACCGGGGAAGGTGCCAGCAAGGCGTTCTCTGGTAGTTTTTACATTGCTCCGCTAGGCAGCGGAAAGACACCCCAAAAGTTGTTCTACCTGCTCTCTGGGCTGAGATGGGGAACCGCTGACTTTTTGACTAAGCCGGTGAAAAAACGTTCCAAACACAGCCCGTGCACAACTCCACCGGGGAAGGTGCCAGCAAGGAGTTCTCTGGTAGGTTTTACATTGCTCCGCTAGGCAGCTGAAAGACACCACAAAAGTTGTTCTACCGGCTCTCTGGGCTGAGATGGGGAACCGCTGACTTTTTGACTAAGCCGGTGAAAAAACGTTCCAAACACACCCCGTGCACAACTCCACCGGGGAAGGTGCCAGCAAGGAGTTCTCTGGTAGTTTTTACATTGCTCCGCTAGGCAGCTGAAAGACACCACAAAAGTTGTTCTACCGGCTCTCTGGGCTGAGATGGGGAACCGCTGACTTTTTGACTAAGCCGGTGAAAAAACGTTCCAAACACACCCCGTGCACAACTCCACCGGGGAAGGTGCCAGCAAGGAGTTCTCTGGTAGTTTTTACATTGCTCCGCTAGGCAGCGGAAAGACACCCCAAAAGTTGTTCTACCTGCTCTCTGGGCTGAGATGGGGAACCGCTGAGTTTTTGACTAAGCCGGTGAAAAAAACGTTCCAAACACACCCCGTGCACAACTCCACCGGGGAAGGTGCCAGCAAGGCGTTCTCTGGTAGTTTTTACATTGCTCCGCTAGGCAGCGGAAAGACACCACAAAAGTTGTTCTACCTGCTTTCTGGGCTGAGATGGGGAACCGCTGACTTTTTGACTAAGCCGGTGAAAAAACGTTCCAAACACACCCCGTGCACAACTCCACCGGGGAAGGTGCCAGCAAGGAGTTCTCTGGTAGTTTTTACATTGCTCCTCTAGGCATCGGAAAGACACCACAAAAGTTGTTCTACCTGCTCTCTGGGCTGAGATGGGGAACCGCTGACTTTTTGACTAAGCCGGTGAAAAAACGTTCCAAACACACCCCGTGCACAACTCCACCGGGGAAGGTGCCAGCAAGGAGTTCTCTGGTAGGTTTTACATTGCTCCGCTAGGCAGCTGAAAGACACCACAAAAGTTGTTCTACCGGCTCTCTGGGCTGAGATGGGGAACCGCTGACTTTTTGACTAAGCCGGTGAAAAAACGTTCCAAACACACCCCGTGCACAACTCCACCGGGGAAGGTGCCAGCAAGGAGTTCTCTGATAGTTTTTACATTGCTCCGCTAGGCAGCTGAAAGACACCACAAAAGTTGTTCTACCGGCTCTCTGGGCTGAGATGGGGAACCGCTGACTTTTTGACTAAGCCGGTGAAAAAACGTTCCAAACACACCCCGTGCACAACTCCACCGGGGAAGGTGCCAGCAAGGAGTTCTCTGGTAGGTTTTACATTGCTCCGCTAGGCAGCTGAAAGACACCACAAAAGTTGTTCTACCGGCTCTCTGGGCTGAGATGGGGAACCGCTGACTTTTTGACTAAGCCGGTGAAAAAACGTTCCAAACACACCCCGTGCACAACTCCACCGGGGAAGGTGCCAGCAAGGAGTTCTCTGGTAGTTTTTACATTGCTCCGCTAGGCAGCTGAAAGACACCACAAAAGTTGTTCTACCGGCTCTCTGGGCTGAGATGGGGAACCGCTGACTTTTTGACTAAGCCGGTGAAAAAACGTTCCAAACACACCCCGTGCACAACTCCACCGGGGAAGGTGCCAGCAAGGAGTTCTCTGGTAGTTTTTACATTGCTCCGCTAGGCAGCTGAAAGACACCACAAAAGTTGTTCTACCGGCTCTCTGGGCTGAGATGGGGAACCGCTGACTTTTTGACTAAGCCGGTGAAAAAACGTTCCAAACACAGCCCGTGCACAACTCCACCGGGGAAGGTGCCAGCAAGGAGTTCTCTGGTAGTTTTTACATTGCTCCGCTAGGCAGCGGAAAGACACCACAAAAGTTGTTCTACCTGCTTTCTGGGCTGAGATGGGGAACCGCTGACTTTTTGACTAAGCCGGTGAAAAAACGTTCCAAACACACCCCGTGCACAACTCCACCGGGGAAGGTGCCAGCAAGGAGTTCTCTGGTAGTTTTTACATTGCTCCGCTAGGCAGCGGAAAGACACCACAAAAGTTGTTCTACCGGCTCTCTGGGCTGAGATGGGGAACCGCTGACTTTTTGACTAAGCCGGTGAAAAAACGTTCCAAACACACCCCGTGCACAACTCCACCGGGGAAGGTGCCAGCAAGGAGTTCTCTGGTAGTTTTTACATTGCTCCGCTAGGCAGCTGAAAGACACCATAAAAGTTGTTCTACGTGCTCTCTGGGCTGAGATGGGGAACCGCTGAGTTTTTGACTAAGCCGGTGAAAAAAACGTTCCAAACACACCCCGTGCACAACTCCACCGGGGAAGGTGCCAGCAAGGCGTTCTCTGGTAGTTTTTACATTGCTCCGCTAGGCAGCGGAAAGACACCCCAAAAGTTGTTCTACCTGCTCTCTGGGCTGAGATGGGGAACCGCTGACTTTTTGACTAAGCCGGTGAAAAAACGTTCCAAACACAGCCCGTGCACAACTCCACCGGGGAAGGTGCCAGCAAGGAGTTCTCTGGTAGGTTTTACATTGCTCCGCTAGGCAGCTGAAAGACACCACAAAAGTTGTTCTACCGGCTCTCTGGGCTGAGATGGGGAACCGCTGACTTTTTGACTAAGCCGGTGAAAAAACGTTCCAAACACACCCCGTGCACAACTCCACCGGGGAAGGTGCCAGCAAGGAGTTCTCTGGTAGTTTTTACATTGCTCCGCTAGGCAGCTGAAAGACACCACAAAAGTTGTTCTACCGGCTCTCTGGGCTGAGATGGGGAACCGCTGACTTTTTGACTAAGCCGGTGAAAAAACGTTCCAAACACACCCCGTGCACAACTCCACCGGGGAAGGTGCCAGCAAGGAGTTCTCTGGTAGTTTTATACATTGCTCCGCTAGGCAGCGGAAAGACACCCCAAAAGTTGTTCTACCTGCTCTCTGGGCTGAGATGGGGAACCGCTGAGTTTTTGACTAAGCCGGTGAAAAAAACGTTCCAAACACACCCCGTGCACAACTCCACCGGGGAAGGTGCCAGCAAGGCGTTCTCTGGTAGTTTTTACATTGCTCCGCTAGGCAGCGGAAAGACACCACAAAAGTTGTTCTACCTGCTTTCTGGGCTGAGATGGGGAACCGCTGACTTTTTGACTAAGCCGGTGAAAAAACGTTCCAAACACACCCCGTGCACAACTCCACCGGGGAAGGTGCCAGCAAGGAGTTCTCTGGTAGTTTTTACATTGCTCCTCTAGGCATCGGAAAGACACCACAAAAGTTGTTCTACCTGCTCTCTGGGCTGAGATGGGGAACCGCTGACTTTTTGACTAAGCCGGTGAAAAAACGTTCCAAACACACCCCGTGCACAACTCCACCGGGGAAGGTGCCAGCAAGGAGTTCTCTGGTAGGTTTTACATTGCTCCGCTAGGCAGCTGAAAGACACCACAAAAGTTGTTCTACCGGCTCTCTGGGCTGAGATGGGGAACCGCTGACTTTTTGACTAAGCCGGTGAAAAAACGTTCCAAACACACCCCGTGCACAACTCCACCGGGGAAGGTGCCAGCAAGGAGTTCTCTGATAGTTTTTACATTGCTCCGCTAGGCAGCTGAAAGACACCACAAAAGTTGTTCTACCGGCTCTCTGGGCTGAGATGGGGAACCGCTGACTTTTTGACTAAGCCGGTGAAAAAACGTTCCAAACACACCCCGTGCACAACTCCACCGGGGAAGGTGCCAGCAAGGAGTTCTCTGGTAGGTTTTACATTGCTCCTCTAGGCAGCTGAAAGACACCACAAAAGTTGTTCTACCGGCTCTCTGGGCTGAGATGGGGAACCGCTGACTTTTTGACTAAGCCGGTGAAAAAACGTTCCAAACACACCCCGTGCACAACTCCACCGGGGAAGGTGCCAGCAAGGAGTTCTCTGGTAGTTTTTACATTGCTCCGCTAGGCAGCTGAAAGACACCACAAAAGTTGTTCTACCGGCTCTCTGGGCTGAGATGGGGAACCGCTGACTTTTTGACTAAGCCGGTGAAAAAACGTTCCAAACACACCCCGTGCACAACTCCACCGGGGAAGGTGCCAGCAAGGAGTTCTCTGGTAGTTTTTACATTGCTCCGCTAGGCAGCTGAAAGACACCACAAAAGTTGTTCTACCTGCTTTCTGGGCTGAGATGGGGAACCGCTGACTTTTTGACTAAGCCGGTGAAAAAAACGTTCCAAACACACCCCGTGCACAACTCCACCGAGGAAGGTGCCAGCAAGGAGTTCTCTGGTAGTTTTTACATTGCTCCGCTAGGCAGCTGAAAGACACCACAAAAGTTGTTCTACCGGCTCTCTGGGCTGAGATGGGGAACCGCTGACTTTTTGACTAAGCCGGTGAAAAAACGTTCCAAACACACCCCGTGCACAACTCCACCGGGGAAGGTGCCAGCAAGGAGTTCTCTGGTAGTTTTTACATTGCTCCGCTAGGCAGCGGAAAGACACCACAAAAGTTGTTCTACCTGCTCTGTGGGCTCAGATGGGGAACCGCTGACTTTTTGACTAAGCCGGTGAAAAAAACGTTCCAAACACACCACGTGCACAACTCCGCCGGGGAAGGTGCCAGCAAGGAGTTCTCTGGTAGTTTTTACATTGCTCCTCTAGGCATCGGAAAGACACCACAAAAGTTGTTCTACCGGCTTTCTGGGCTGAGATGGGGAACCGCTGACTTTTTGACTAAGCCGGTGAAAAAACGTTCCAAACACACCCCGTGCACAACTCCACCGGGGAAGGTGCCAGCAAGGAGTTCTCTGGTAGTTTTTACATTGCTCCGCTAGGCAGCTGAAAGACACCACAAAAGTTGTTCTACCTGCTCTCTGGGCTGAGATGGGGAACCGCTGACTTTTTGACTAAGCCGGTGAAAAAACGTTCCAAACACAGCCCGTGCACAACTCCACCGGGGAAGGTGCCAGCAAGGAGTTCTCTGGTAGTTTTTACATTGCTCCGCTAGGCAGCTGAAAGACACCACAAAAGTTGTTCTACCTGCTCTCTGGGCTGAGATGGGGAACCGCTGACTTTTTGACTAAGCCGGTGAAAAAACGTTCCAAACACACCCCGTGCACAACTCCACCGGGGAAGGTGCCAGCAAGGCGTTCTCTGGTAGTTTTTACATTGCTCCGCTAGGCAGCGGAAAGACACCACAAAAGTTGTTCTACCGGCTTTCGGGGGTGAGATAGGGAACCACTGACTTTTTGACTAAGCCGGTGAAAAAACGTTCCAAACACACCCCGTGCACAACTCCACCGGGGAAGGTGCCAGCAAGGAGTTCTCTGGTAGTTTTTACATTGCTCCTCTAGGCAGCGGAAAGACACCACAAAAGTTGTTCTACCGGCTCTCTGGGCTGAGATGGGGAACCGCTGACTTTTTGACTAAGCCGGTGAAAAAACGTTCCAAACACACCCCGTGCACAACTCCACCGGGGAAGGTGCCAGCAAGGAGTTCTCTGATAGTTTTTACATTGCTCCGCTAGGCAGCTGAAAGACACCACAAAAGTTGTTCTACCGGCTCTCTGGGCTGAGATGGGGAACCGCTGACTTTTTGACTAAGCCGGTGAAAAAACGTTCCAAACACACCCCGTGCACAACTCCACCGGGGAAGGTGCCAGCAAGGAGTTCTCTGGTAGGTTTTACATTGCTCCTCTAGGCAGCTGAAAGACACCACAAAAGTTGTTCTACCGGCTCTCTGGGCTGAGATGGGGAACCGCTGACTTTTTGACTAAGCCGGTGAAAAAACGTTCCAAACACACCCCGTGCACAACTCCACCGGGGAAGGTGCCAGCAAGGAGTTCTCTGGTAGTTTTTACATTGCTCCGCTAGGCAGCGGAAAGACACCACAAAAGTTGTTCTACCTGCTCTGTGGGCTCAGATGGGGAACCGCTGACTTTTTGACTAAGCCGGTGAAAAAAACGTTCCAAACACACCACGTGCACAACTCCGCCGGGGAAGGTGCCAGCAAGGAGTTCTCTGGTAGTTTTTACATTGCTCCTCTAGGCATCGGAAAGACACCACAAAAGTTGTTCTACCGGCTTTCTGGGCTGAGATGGGGAACCGCTGACTTTTTGACTAAGCCGGTGAAAAAACGTTCCAAACACACCCCGTGCACAACTCCACCGGGGAAGGTGCCAGCAAGGAGTTCTCTGGTAGTTTTTACATTGCTCCGCTAGGCAGCTGAAAGACACCACAAAAGTTGTTCTACCTGCTCTCTGGGCTGAGATGGGGAACCGCTGACTTTTTGACCAAGCCGGTGAAAAAACGTTCCAAACACAGCCCGTGCACAACTCCACCGGGGAAGGTGCCAGCAAGGAGTTCTCTGATAGTTTTTACATTGCTCCGCTAGGCAGCTGAAAGACACCACAAAAGTTGTTCTACCTGCTTTCTGGGCTGAGATGGGGAACCGCTGACTTTTTGACTAAGCCGGTGAAAAAAACGTTCCAAACACACCCCGT
Source organism: Falco punctatus (assembly GCF_963210335.1). Taxonomy (NCBI): domain Eukaryota; kingdom Metazoa; phylum Chordata; class Aves; order Falconiformes; family Falconidae; genus Falco; species Falco punctatus. Next base: position 148,921 of record NW_027660094.1, read on the forward strand.
GCACAACTCCACCGAGGAAGGTGCCAGCAAGGAGTTCTCTGGTAGTTTTTACATTGCTCCGCTAGGCAGCTGAAAGACACCACAAAAGTTGTTCTACCGGCTCTCTGGGCTGAGATGGGGAACCGCTGACTTTTTGACTAAGCCGGTGAAAAAACGTTCCAAACACACCCCGTGCACAACTCCACCGGGGAAGGTGCCAGCAAGGCGTTCTCTGGTAGTTTTTACATTGCTCCGCTAGGCAGCTGAAAGACACCACAAAAGTTGTTCTACCTGCTCTCTGGGCTGAGATGGGGAACCGCTGACTTTTTGACTAAGCCGGTGAAAAAACGTTCCAAACACACCCCGTGCACAACTCCACCGAGGAAGGTGCCAGCAAGGAGTTCTCTGGTAGTTTTTACATTGCTCCGCTAGGCAGCGGAAAGACACCACAAAAGTTGTTCTACCGGCTTTCGGGGCTGAGATGGGGAACCGCTGACTTTTTGACTAAGCCGGTGAAAAAACGTTCCAAACACACCCCGTGCACAACTCCACCGGGGAAGGTGCCAGCAAGGAGTTCTCTGGTAGTTTTTACATTGCTCCGCTAGGCAGCGGAAAGACACCACAAAAGTTGTTCTACCGGCTCTCTGGGCTGAGATGGGGAACCGCTGACTTTTTGACTAAGCCGGTGAAAAAACGTTCCAAACACACCCCGTGCACAACTCCACCGGGGAAGGTGCCAGCAAGGAGTTCTCTGGTAGTTTTTACATTGCTCCGCTAGGCAGCTGAAAGACACCATAAAAGTTGTTCTACGTGCTCTCTGGGCTGAGATGGGGAACCGCTGAGTTTTTGACTAAGCCGGTGAAAAAAACGTTCCAAACACACCCCGTGCACAACTCCACCGGGGAAGGTGCCAGCAAGGCGTTCTCTGGTAGTTTTTACATTGCTCCGCTAGGCAGCGGAAAGACACCCCAAAAGTTGTTCTACCTGCTCTCTGGGCTGAGATGGGGAACCGCTGACTTTTTGACTAAGCCGGTGAAAAAACGTTCCAAACACAGCCCGTGCACAACTCCACCGGGGAAGGTGCCAGCAAGGAGTTCTCTGGTAGGTTTTACATTGCTCCGCTAGGCAGCTGAAAGACACCACAAAAGTTGTTCTACCGGCTCTCTGGGCTGAGATGGGGAACCGCTGACTTTTTGACTAAGCCGGTGAAAAAACGTTCCAAACACACCCCGTGCACAACTCCACCGGGGAAGGTGCCAGCAAGGAGTTCTCTGGTAGTTTTTACATTGCTCCGCTAGGCAGCTGAAAGACACCACAAAAGTTGTTCTACCGGCTCTCTGGGCTGAGATGGGGAACCGCTGAATTTTGACTAATCCGGTGAAAAAACGTTCCAAACACACCCCGTGCACAACTCCACCGGGGAAGGTGCCAGCAAGGAGTTCTCTGGTAGTTTTTACATTGCTCCGCTAGGCAGCGGAAAGACACCACAAAAGTTGTTCTACCTGCTCTCTGGGCTGAGATGGGGAACCGCTGAGTTTTTGACTAAGCCGGTGAAAAAAACGTTCCAAACACACCCCGTGCACAACTCCACCGGGGAAGGTGCCAGCAAGGCGTTCTCTGGTAGTTTTTACATTGCTCCGCTAGGCAGCGGAAAGACACCACAAAAGTTGTTCTACCTGCTTTCTGGGCTGAGATGGGGAACCGCTGACTTTTTGACTAAGCCGGTGAAAAAACGTTCCAAACACACCCCGTGCACAACTCCACCGGGGAAGGTGCCAGCAAGGAGTTCTCTGGTAGTTTTTACATTGCTCCTCTAGGCATCGGAAAGACACCACAAAAGTTGTTCTACCTGCTCTCTGGGCTGAGATGGGGAACCGCTGACTTTTTGACTAAGCCGGTGAAAAAACGTTCCAAACACACCCCGTGCACAACTCCACCGGGGAAGGTGCCAGCAAGGAGTTCTCTGGTAGGTTTTACATTGCTCCGCTAGGCAGCTGAAAGACACCACAAAAGTTGTTCTACCGGCTCTCTGGGCTGAGATGGGGAACCGCTGACTTTTTGACTAAGCCGGTGAAAAAACGTTCCAAACACACCCCGTGCACAACTCCACCGGGGAAGGTGCCAGCAAGGAGTTCTCTGATAGTTTTTACATTGCTCCGCTAGGCAGCTGAAAGACACCACAAAAGTTGTTCTACCGGCTCTCTGGGCTGAGATGGGGAACCGCTGACTTTTTGACTAAGCCGGTGAAAAAACGTTCCAAACACACCCCGTGCACAACTCCACCGGGGAAGGTGCCAGCAAGGAGTTCTCTGGTAGGTTTTACATTGCTCCTCTAGGCAGCTGAAAGACACCACAAAAGTTGTTCTACCGGCTCTCTGGGCTGAGATGGGGAACCGCTGACTTTTTGACTAAGCCGGTGAAAAAACGTTCCAAACACACCCCGTGCACAACTCCACCGGGGAAGGTGCCAGCAAGGACTTCTCTGGTAGTTTTTACATTGCTCCGCTAGGCAGCTGAAAGACACCACAAAAGTTGTTCTACCGGCTCTCTGGGCTGAGATGGGGAACCGCTGACTTTTTGACTAAGCCGGTGAAAAAACGTTCCAAACACACCCCGTGCACAACTCCACCGGGGAAGGTGCCAGCAAGGAGTTCTCTGGTAGTTTTTACATTGCTCCGCTAGGCAGCTGAAAGACACCACAAAAGTTGTTCTACCTGCTTTCTGGGCTGAGATGGGGAACCGCTGACTTTTTGACTAAGCCGGTGAAAAAAACGTTCCAAACACACCCCGTGCACAACTCCACCGAGGAAGGTGCCAGCAAGGAGTTCTCTGGTAGTTTTTACATTGCTCCGCTAGGCAGCTGAAAGACACCACAAAAGTTGTTCTACCGGCTCTCTGGGCTGAGATGGGGAACCGCTGACTTTTTGACTAAGCCGGTGAAAAAACGTTCCAAACACACCCCGTGCACAACTCCACCGGGGAAGGTGCCAGCAAGGAGTTCTCTGGTAGTTTTTACATTGCTCCGCTAGGCAGCGGAAAGACACCACAAAAGTTGTTCTACCTGCTCTGTGGGCTCAGATGGGGAACCGCTGACTTTTTGACTAAGCCGGTGAAAAAAACGTTCCAAACACACCACGTGCACAACTCCGCCGGGGAAGGTGCCAGCAAGGAGTTCTCTGGTAGTTTTTACATTGCTCCTCTAGGCATCGGAAAGACACCACAAAAGTTGTTCTACCGGCTTTCTGGGCTGAGATGGGGAACCGCTGACTTTTTGACTAAGCCGGTGAAAAAACGTTCCAAACACACCCCGTGCACAACTCCACCGGGGAAGGTGCCAGCAAGGAGTTCTCTGGTAGTTTTTACATTGCTCCGCTAGGCAGCTGAAAGACACCACAAAAGTTGTTCTACCTGCTCTCTGGGCTGAGATGGGGAACCGCTGACTTTTTGACTAAGCCGGTGAAAAAACGTTCCAAACACAGCCCGTGCACAACTCCACCGGGGAAGGTGCCAGCAAGGAGTTCTCTGGTAGTTTTTACATTGCTCCGCTAGGCAGCTGAAAGACACCACAAAAGTTGTTCTACCTGCTCTCTGGGCTGAGATGGGGAACCGCTGACTTTTTGACTAAGCCGGTGAAAAAACGTTCCAAACACACCCCGTGCACAACTCCACCGGGGAAGGTGCCAGCAAGGCGTTCTCTGGTAGTTTTTACATTGCTCCGCTAGGCAGCGGAAAGACACCACAAAAGTTGTTCTACCGGCTTTCGGGGGTGAGATAGGGAACCACTGACTTTTTGACTAAGCCGGTGAAAAAACGTTCCAAACACACCCCGTGCACAACTCCACCGGGGAAGGTGCCAGCAAGGAGTTCTCTGGTAGTTTTTACATTGCTCCTCTAGGCAGCGGAAAGACACCACAAAAGTTGTTCTACCGGCTCTCTGGGCTGAGATGGGGAACCGCTGACTTTTTGACTAAGCCGGTGAAAAAACGTTCCAAACACACCCCGTGCACAACTCCACCGGGGAAGGTGCCAGCAAGGAGTTCTCTGATAGTTTTTACATTGCTCCGCTAGGCAGCTGAAAGACACCACAAAAGTTGTTCTACCGGCTCTCTGGGCTGAGATGGGGAACCGCTGACTTTTTGACTAAGCCGGTGAAAAAACGTTCCAAACACACCCCGTGCACAACTCCACCGGGGAAGGTGCCAGCAAGGAGTTCTCTGGTAGGTTTTACATTGCTCCGCTAGGCAGCTGAAAGACACCACAAAAGTTGTTCTACCTGCTCTCTGGGCTGAGATGGGGAACCGCTGACTTTTTGACTAAGCCGGTGAAAAAACGTTCCAAACACAGCCCGTGCACAACTCCACCGGGGAAGGTGCCAGCAAGGAGTTCTCTGATAGTTTTTACATTGCTCCGCTAGGCAGCTGAAAGACACCACAAAAGTTGTTCTACCTGCTTTCTGGGCTGAGATGGGGAACCGCTGACTTTTTGACTAAGCCGGTGAAAAAAACGTTCCAAACACACCCCGTGCACAACTCCACCGAGGAAGGTGCCAGCAAGGAGTTCTCTGGTAGTTTTTACATTGCTCCGCTAGGCAGCTGAAAGACACCACAAAAGTTGTTCTACCGGCTCTCTGGGCTGAGATGGGGAACCGCTGACTTTTTGACTAAGCCGGTGAAAAAACGTTCCAAACACACCCCGTGCACAACTCCACCGGGGAAGGTGCCAGCAAGGCGTTCTCTGGTAGTTTTTACATTGCTCCGCTAGGCAGCTGAAAGACACCACAAAAGTTGTTCTACCTGCTCTCTGGGCTGAGATGGGGAACCGCTGACTTTTTGACTAAGCCGGTGAAAAAACGTTCCAAACACACCCCGTGCACAACTCCACCGAGGAAGGTGCCAGCAAGGAGTTCTCTGGTAGTTTTTACATTGCTCCGCTAGGCAGCGGAAAGACACCACAAAAGTTGTTCTACCGGCTTTCGGGGCTGAGATGGGGAACCGCTGACTTTTTGACTAAGCCGGTGAAAAAACGTTCCAAACACACCCCGTGCACAACTCCACCGGGGAAGGTGCCAGCAAGGAGTTCTCTGGTAGTTTTTACATTGCTCCGCTAGGCAGCGGAAAGACACCACAAAAGTTGTTCTACCTGCTCTGTGGGCTCAGATGGGGAACCGCTGACTTTTTGACTAAGCCGGTGAAAAAAACGTTCCAAACACACCACGTGCACAACTCCGCCGGGGAAGGTGCCAGCAAGGAGTTCTCTGGTAGTTTTTACATTGCTCCTCTAGGCATCGGAAAGACACCACAAAAGTTGTTCTACCGGCTTTCTGGGCTGAGATGGGGAACCACTGACTTTTTGACTAAGCCGGTGAAAAAACGTTCCAAACACACCCCGTGCACAACTCCACCGGAGAAGGTGCCAGCAAGGAGTTCTCTGGTAGTTTTTACATTGCTCCTCTAGGCAGCGGAAAGACACCACAAAAGTTGTTCTACCGGCTTTCTGGGCTGAGATGGGGAACCGCTGACTTTTTGACTAAGCCGGTGAAAAAACGTTCCAAACACACCCCGTGCACAACTCCACCGGGGAAGGTGCCAGCAAGGAGTTCTCTGGTAGTTTTTACATTGCTCCGCTAGGCAGCTGAAAGACACCACAAAAGTTGTTCTACCTGCTCTCTGGGCTGAGATGGGGAACCGCTGACTTTTTGACTAAGCCGGTGAAAAAACGTTCCAAACACAGCCCGTGCACAACTCCACCGGGGAAGGTGCCAGCAAGGAGTTCTCTGGTAGTTTTTACATTGCTCCGCTAGGCAGCTGAAAGACACCACAAAAGTTGTTCTACCTGCTTTCTGGGCTGAGATGGGGAACCGCTGAGTTTTTGACTAAGCCGGTGAAAAAACGTTCCAAACACACCCCGTGCACAACTCCACCGGGGAAGGTGCCAGCAAGGAGTTCTCTGGTAGTTTTTACATTGCTCCGCTAGGCAGCGGAAAGACACCACAAAAGTTGTTCTACCTGCTCTGTGGGCTGAGATGGGGAACCGCTGACTTTTTGACTAAGCCGGTGGAAAAAACGTTCCAAACACACCCCGTGCACAACTCCACCGGGGAAGGTGCCAGCAAGGAGTTCTCTGGTAGTTTTTACATTGCTCCGCTAGGCAGCTGAAAGACACCACAAAAGTTGTTCTACCTGCTCTGTGGGCTGAGATGGGGAACCGCTGACTTTTTGACTAAGCCGGTGAAAAAACGTTCCAAACACAGCCCGTGCACAACTCCACCGGGGAAGGTGCCAGCAAGGAGTTCTCTGGTAGTTTTTACATTGCTCCGCTAGGCAGCGGAAAGACACCACAAAAGTTGTTCTACCGGCTCTCTGGGCTGAGATGGGGAACCGCTGACTTTTTGACTAAGCCGGTGAAAAACGTTCCAAACACACCCCGTGCACAACTCCACCGGGGAAGGTGCCAGCAAGGAGTTCTCTGGTAGTTTTTACATTGCTCCGCTAGGCAGCTGAAAGACACCACAAAAGTTGTTCTACCTGCTCTCTGGGCTGAGATGGGGAACCGCTGACTTTTTGACTAAGCCGGTGAAAAAACGTTCCAAACACAGCCCGTGCACAACTCCACCGGGGAAGGTGCCAGCAAGGAGTTCTCTGGTAGTTTTTACATTGCTCCGCTAGGCAGTGGAAAGACACCACAAAAGTTGTTCTACCTGCTCTCTGGGCTGAGATGGGGAACCGCTGACTTTTTGACTAAGCCGGTGAAAAAAAGTTCCAAACACAGCCCGTGCACAACTCCACCGGGGAAGGTGCCAGCAAGGAGTTCTCTGGTAGTTTTTACATTGCTCCGCTAGGCAGCGGAAAGACACCACAAAAGTTGTTCTACCGGCTCTCTGGGCTGAGATGGGGAACCGCTGACTTTTTGACTAAGCCGGTGAAAAAACGTTCCAAACACACCCCGTGCACAACTCCACCGGGGAAGGTGCCAGCAAGGAGTTCTCTGGTAGTTTTTACATTGCTCCGCTAGGCAGCTGAAAGACACCACAAAAGTTGTTCTACCGGCTCTCTGGGCTGAGATGGGGAACCGCTGACTTTTTGACTAAGCCGGTGAAAAAACGTTCCAAACACACCCCGTGCACAACTCCACCGGGGAAGGTGCCAGCAAGGAGTTCTCTGGTAGTTTTTACATTGCTCCGCTAGGCAGTGGAAAGACACCACAAAAGTTGTTCTACCGGCTCTCTGGGCTGAGATGGGGAACCGCTGACTTTTTGACTAAGCCGGTGAAAAAACGTTCCAAACACACCCCGTGCACAACTCCACCGGGGAAGGTGCCAGCAAGGAGTTCTCTGGTAGTTTTTACATTGCTCCGCTAGGCAGCGGAAAGACACCACAAAAGTTGTTCTACCGGCTCTCTGGGCTGAGATGGGGAACCGCTGACTTTTTGACTAAGCCGGTGAAAAAACGTTCCAAACACACCCCGTGCACAACTCCACCGGGGAAGGTGCCAGCAAGGAGTTCTCTGGTAGTTATTACATTGCTCCGCTAGGCAGCTGAAAGACACCACAAAAGTTGTTCTACCTGCTTTCTGGGCTGAGATGGGGAACCGCTGACTTTTTGACTAAGCCGGTGAAAAAAACGTTCCAAACACACCCCGTGCACAACTCCACCGAGGAAGGTGCCAGCAAGGAGTTCTCTGGTAGTTTTTACATTGCTCCGCTAGGCAGCTGAAAGACACCACAAAAGTTGTTCTACCGGCTCTCTGGGCTGAGATGGGGAACCGCTGACTTTTTGACTAAGCCGGTGAAAAAACGTTCCAAACACACCCCGTGCACAACTCCACCGGGGAAGGTGCCAGCAAGGAGTTCTCTGGTAGTTTTTACATTGCTCCGCTAGGCAGCTGAAAGACACCACAAAAGTTGTTCTACCGGCTCTCTGGGCTGAGATGGGGAACCGCTGACTTTTTGACTAAGCCGGTGAAAAAACGTTCCAAACACACCCCGTGCACAACTCCACCGGGGAAGGTGCCAGCAAGGAGTTCTCTGGTAGTTTTTACATTGCTCCGCTAGGCAGCGGAAAGACACCACAAAAGTTGTTCTACCTGCTCTGTGGGCTCAGATGGGGAACCGCTGACTTTTTGACTAAGCCGGTGAAAAAACGTTCCAAACACACCCCGTGCACAAATCCACCGGGGAAGGTGCCAGCAAGGAGTTCTCTGGTAGTTTTTACATTGCTCCGCTAGGCAGCTGAAAGACACCACAAAAGTTGTTCTACCTGCTCTCTGGGCTGAGATGGGGAACCGCTGACTTTTTGACTAAGCCGGTGAAAAAACGTTCCAAACACACCCCGTGCACAACTCCACCGGGGAAGGTGCCAGCAAGGAGTTCTCTGGTAGTTTTTACATTGCTCCGCTAGGCAGCGGAAAGACACCACAAAAGTTGTTCTACCTGCTCTGTGGGCTGAGATGGGGAACCGCTGACTTTTTGACTAAGCCGGTGAAAAAAACGTTCCAAACACACCCCGTGCACAACTCCACCGGGGAAGGTGCCAGCAAGGAGTTCTCTGGTAGTTTTTACATTGCTCCTCTAGGCATCGGAAAGACACCACAAAAGTTGTTCTACCGGCTTTCTGGGCTGAGATGGGGAACCGCTGACTTTTTGACTAAGCCGGTGAAAAAACGTTCCAAACACAGCCCGTGCACAACTCCACCGGGGAAGGTGCCAGCAAGGAGTTCTCTGGTAGTTTTTACATTGCTCCGCTAGGCAGCTGAAAGACACCACAAAAGTTGTTCTACCGGCTCTCTGGGCTGAGATGGGGAACCGCTGACTTTTTGACTAAGCCGGTGAAAAAACGTTCCAAACACACCCCGTGCACAACTCCACCGGGGAAGGTGCCAGCAAGGAGTTCTCTGGTAGTTTTTACATTGCTCCGCTAGGCAGCTGAAAGACACCACAAAAGTTGTTCTAACTGCTTTCTGGGCTGAGATGGGGAACCGCTGACTTTTTGACTAAGCCGGTGGAAAAAACGTTCCAAACACACCCCGTGCACAACTCCACCGAGGAAGGTGCCAGCAAGGAGTTCTCTGGTAGTTTTTACATTGCTCCGCTAGGCAGCTGAAAGACACCACAAAAGTTGTTCTACCGGCTCTCTGGGCTGAGATGGGGAACCGCTGACTTTTTGACTAAGCCGGTGAAAAACGTTCCAAACACACCCCGTGCACAACTCCACCGGGGAAGGTGCCAGCAAGGAGTTCTCTGGTAGGTTTTACATTGCTCCGCTAGGCAGCGGAAAGACACCACAAAAGTTGTTCTACCTGCTCTCTGGGCTGAGATGGGGAACCGCTGACTTTTTGACTAAGCCGGTGAAAAAACGTTCCAAACACACCCCGTGCACAACTCCACCGGGGAAGGTGCCAGCAAGGAGTTCTCTGGTAGGTTTTACATTGCTCCGCTAGGCAGTGGAAAGACACCACAAAAGTTGTTCTACCGGCTCTCTGGGCTGAGATGGGGAACCGCTGACTTTTTGACTAAGCCGGTGAAAAAACGTTCCAAACACACCCCGTGCACAACTCCACCGGGGAAGGTGCCAGCAAGGAGTTCTCTGATAGTTTTTACATTGCTCCGCTAGGCAGCTGAAAGACACCACAAAAGTTGTTCTACCGGCTCTCTGGGCTGAGATGGGGAACCGCTGACTTTTTGACTAAGCCGGTGAAAAAACGTTCCAAACACACCCCGTGCACAACTCCACCGGGGAAGGTGCCAGCAAGGAGTTCTCTGGTAGGTTTTACATTGCTCCGCTAGGCAGCTGAAAGACACCACAAAAGTTGTTCTACCGGCTCTCTGGGCTGAGATGGGGAACCGCTGACTTTTTGACTAAGCCGGTGAAAAAACGTTCCAAACACACCCCGTGCACAACTCCACCGGGGAAGGTGCCAGCAAGGAGTTCTCTGGTAGTTTTTACATTGCTCCGCTAGGCAGCGGAAAGACACCACAAAAGTTGTTCTACCGGCTCTCTGGGCTGAGATGGGGAACCGCTGACTTTTTGACTAAGCCGGTGAAAAAACGTTCCAAACACACCCCGTGCACAACTCCACCGGGGAAGGTGCCAGCAAGGAGTTCTCTGGTAGGTTTTACATTGCTCCGCTAGGCAGTGGAAAGACACCACAAAAGTTGTTCTACCGGCTCTCTGGGCTGAGATGGGGAACCGCTGACTTTTTGACTAAGCCGGTGAAAAAACGTTCCAAACACACCCCGTGCACAACTCCACCGGGGAAGGTGCCAGCAAGGAGTTCTCTGATAGTTTTTACATTGCTCCGCTAGGCAGCTGAAAGACACCACAAAAGTTGTTCTACCGGCTCTCTGGGCTGAGATGGGGAACCGCTGACTTTTTGACTAAGCCGGTGAAAAAACGTTCCAAACACACCCCGTGCACAACTCCACCGGGGAAGGTGCCAGCAAGGAGTTCTCTGGTAGTTTTTACATTGCTCCGCTAGGCAGCGGAAAGACACCACAAAAGTTGTTCTACCTGCTTTCTGGGCTGAGATGGGGAACCGCTGACTTTTTGACTAAGCCGGTGAAAAAACGTTCCAAACACACCCCGTGCACAACTCCACCGGGGAAGGTGCCAGCAAGGAGTTCTCTGGTAGTTTTTACATTGCTCCGCTAGGCAGCTGAAAGACACCACAAAAGTTGTTCTACCGGCTCTCTGGGCTGAGATGGGGAACCGCTGACTTTTTGACTAAGCCGGTGAAAAAACGTTCCAAACACACCCCGTGCACAACTCCACCGGGGAAGGTGCCAGCAAGGAGTTCTCTGGTAGGTTTTACATTGCTCCGCTAGGCAGCTGAAAGACACCACAAAAGTTGTTCTACCGGCTCTCTGGGCTGAGATGGGGAACCGCTGACTTTTTGACTAAGCCGGTGAAAAAACGTTCCAAACACACCCCGTGCACAACTCCACCGGGGAAGGTGCCAGCAAGGAGTTCTCTGGTAGTTTTTACATTGCTCCGCTAGGCAGCGGAAAGACACCACAAAAGTTGTTCTACCGGCTCTCTGGGCTGAGATGGGGAACCGCTGACTTTTTGACTAAGCCGGTGAAAAAACGTTCCAAACACACCCCGTGCACAACTCCACCGGGGAAGGTGCCAGCAAGGAGTTCTCTGGTAGTTATTACATTGCTCCGCTAGGCAGCTGAAAGACACCACAAAAGTTGTTCTACCTGCTTTCTGGGCTGAGATGGGGAACCGCTGACTTTTTGACTAAGCCGGTGAAAAAAACGTTCCAAACACACCCCGTGCACAACTCCACCGAGGAAGGTGCCAGCAAGGAGTTCTCTGGTAGTTTTTACATTGCTCCGCTAGGCAGCTGAAAGACACCACAAAAGTTGTTCTACCGGCTCTCTGGGCTGAGATGGGGAACCGCTGACTTTTTGACTAAGCCGGTGAAAAAACGTTCCAAACACACCCCGTGCACAACTCCACCGGGGAAGGTGCCAGCAAGGAGTTCTCTGGTAGTTATTACATTGCTCCGCTAGGCAGCTGAAAGACACCACAAAAGTTGTTCTACCTGCTTTCTGGGCTGAGATGGGGAACCGCTGACTTTTTGACTAAGCCGGTGAAAAAAACGTTCCAAACACACCCCGTGCACAACTCCACCGAGGAAGGTGCCAGCAAGGAGTTCTCTGGTAGTTTTTACATTGCTCCGCTAGGCAGCTGAAAGACACCACAAAAGTTGTTCTACCGGCTCTCTGGGCTGAGATGGGGAACCGCTGACTTTTTGACTAAGCCGGTGAAAAAACGTTCCAAACACACCCCGTGCACAACTCCACCGGGGAAGGTGCCAGCAAGGAGTTCTCTGGTAGTTTTTACATTGCTCCGCTAGGCAGCGGAAAGACACCACAAAAGTTGTTCTACCTGCTCTGTGGGCTGAGATGGGGAACCGCTGACTTTTTGACTAAGCCGGTGAAAAAACGTTCCAAACACACCCCGTGCACAAATCCACCGGGGAAGGTGCCAGCAAGGAGTTCTCTGGTAGTTTTTACATTGCTCCGCTAGGCAGCGGAAAGACACCACAAAAGTTGTTCTACCTGCTCTCTGGGCTGAGATGGGGAACCGCTGACTTTTTGACTAAGCCGGTGAAAAAACGTTCCAAACACACCCCGTGCACAACTCCACCGGGGAAGGTGCCAGCAAGGAGTTCTCTGGTAGTTTTTACATTGCTCCGCTAGGCAGCGGAAAGACACCACAAAAGTTGTTCTACCTGCTCTGTGGGCTGAGATGGGGAACCGCTGACTTTTTGACTAAGCCGGTGAAAAAAACGTTCCAAACACACCCCGTGCACAACTCCACCGGGGAAGGTGCCAGCAAGGAGTTCTCTGGTAGTTTTTACATTGCTCCTCTAGGCATCGGAAAGACACCACAAAAGTTGTTCTACCGGCTTTCTGGGCTGAGATGGGGAACCGCTGACTTTTTGACTAAGCCGGTGAAAAAACGTTCCAAACACACCCCGTGCACAACTCCACCGGGGAAGGTGCCAGCAAGGAGTTCTCTGGTAGTTTTTACATTGCTCCGCTAGGCAGCTGAAAGACACCACAAAAGTTGTTCTACCTGCTTTCTGGGCTGAGATGGGGAACCGCTGACTTTTTGACTAAGCCGGTGAAAAAAACGTTCCAAACACACCCCGTGCACAACTCCACCGAGGAAGGTGCCAGCAAGGAGTTCTCTGGTAGTTTTTACATTGCTCCGCTAGGCAGCTGAAAGACACCACAAAAGTTGTTCTACCGGCTCTCTGGGCTGAGATGGGGAACCGCTGACTTTTTGACTAAGCCGGTGAAAAAACGTTCCAAACACACCCCGTGCACAACTCCACCGGGGAAGGTGCCAGCAAGGAGTTCTCTGGTAGTTTTTACATTGCTCCGCTAGGCAGCGGAAAGACACCACAAAAGTTGTTCTACCTGCTCTGTGGGCTCAGATGGGGAACCGCTGACTTTTTGACTAAGCCGGTGAAAAAACGTTCCAAACACACCCCGTGCACAAATCCACCGGGGAAGGTGCCAGCAAGGAGTTCTCTGGTAGTTTTTACATTGCTCCGCTAGGCAGCGGAAAGACACCACAAAAGTTGTTCTACCTGCTCTCTGGGCTGAGATGGGGAACCGCTGACTTTTTGACTAAGCCGGTGAAAAAACGTTCCAAACACACCCCGTGCACAACTCCACCGGGGAAGGTGCCAGCAAGGAGTTCTCTGGTAGTTTTTACATTGCTCCGCTAGGCAGCGGAAAGACACCACAAAAGTTGTTCTACCTGCTCTGTGGGCTGAGATGGGGAACCGCTGACTTTTTGACTAAGCCGGTGAAAAAAACGTTCCAAACACACCCCGTGCACAACTCCACCGGGGAAGGTGCCAGCAAGGAGTTCTCTGGTAGTTTTTACATTGCTCCTCTAGGCATCGGAAAGACACCACAAAAGTTGTTCTACCGGCTTTCTGGGCTGAGATGGGGAACCGCTGACTTTTTGACTAAGCCGGTGAAAAAACGTTCCAAACACACCCCGTGCACAACTCCACCGGGGAAGGTGCCAGCAAGGAGTTCTCTGGTAGTTTTTACATTGCTCCGCTAGGCAGCTGAAAGACACCACAAAAGTTGTTCTACCGGCTCTCTGGGCTGAGATGGGGAACCGCTGACTTTTTGACTAAGCCGGTGAAAAAACGTTCCAAACACACCCCGTGCACAACTCCACCGGGGAAGGTGCCAGCAAGGAGTTCTCTGGTAGTTTTTACATTGCTCCGCTAGGCAGCTGAAAGACACCACAAAAGTTGTTCTAACTGCTTTCTGGGCTGAGATGGGGAACCGCTGACTTTTTGACTAAGCCGGTGGAAAAAACGTTCCAAACACACCCCGTGCACAACTCCACCGAGGAAGGTGCCAGCAAGGAGTTCTCTGGTAGTTTTTACATTGCTCCGCTAGGCAGCTGAAAGACACCACAAAAGTTGTTCTACCTGCTCTGTGGGCTGAGATGGGGAACCGCTGACTTTTTGACTAAGCCGGTGAAAAAACGTTCCAAACACAGCCCGTGCACAACTCCACCGGGGAAGGTGCCAGCAAGGAGTTCTCTGGTAGTTTTTACATTGCTCCGCTAGGCAGCGGAAAGACACCACAAAAGTTGTTCTACCGGCTCTCTGGGCTGAGATGGGGAACCGCTGACTTTTTGACTAAGCCGGTGAAAAACGTTCCAAACACACCCCGTGCACAACTCCACCGGGGAAGGTGCCAGCAAGGAGTTCTCTGGTAGGTTTTACATTGCTCCGCTAGGCAGCGGAAAGACACCACAAAAGTTGTTCTACCTGCTCTCTGGGCTGAGATGGGGAACCGCTGACTTTTTGACTAAGCCGGTGAAAAAACGTTCCAAACACACCCCGTGCACAACTCCACCGGGGAAGGTGCCAGCAAGGAGTTCTCTGGTAGGTTTTACATTGCTCCGCTAGGCAGTGGAAAGACACCACAAAAGTTGTTCTACCGGCTCTCTGGGCTGAGATGGGGAACCGCTGACTTTTTGACTAAGCCGGTGAAAAAACGTTCCAAACACACCCCGTGCACAACTCCACCGGGGAAGGTGCCAGCAAGGAGTTCTCTGATAGTTTTTACATTGCTCCGCTAGGCAGCTGAAAGACACCACAAAAGTTGTTCTACCGGCTCTCTGGGCTGAGATGGGGAACCGCTGACTTTTTGACTAAGCCGGTGAAAAAACGTTCCAAACACACCCCGTGCACAACTCCACCGGGGAAGGTGCCAGCAAGGAGTTCTCTGGTAGGTTTTACATTGCTCCGCTAGGCAGCTGAAAGACACCACAAAAGTTGTTCTACCGGCTCTCTGGGCTGAGATGGGGAACCGCTGACTTTTTGACTAAGCCGGTGAAAAAACGTTCCAAACACACCCCGTGCACAACTCCACCGGGGAAGGTGCCAGCAAGGAGTTCTCTGGTAGTTTTTACATTGCTCCGCTAGGCAGCGGAAAGACACCACAAAAGTTGTTCTACCGGCTCTCTGGGCTGAGATGGGGAACCGCTGACTTTTTGACTAAGCCGGTGAAAAAACGTTCCAAACACACCCCGTGCACAACTCCACCGGGGAAGGTGCCAGCAAGGAGTTCTCTGGTAGGTTTTACATTGCTCCGCTAGGCAGTGGAAAGACACCACAAAAGTTGTTCTACCGGCTCTCTGGGCTGAGATGGGGAACCGCTGACTTTTTGACTAAGCCGGTGAAAAAACGTTCCAAACACACCCCGTGCACAACTCCACCGGGGAAGGTGCCAGCAAGGAGTTCTCTGATAGTTTTTACATTGCTCCGCTAGGCAGCTGAAAGACACCACAAAAGTTGTTCTACCGGCTCTCTGGGCTGAGATGGGGAACCGCTGACTTTTTGACTAAGCCGGTGAAAAAACGTTCCAAACACACCCCGTGCACAACTCCACCGGGGAAGGTGCCAGCAAGGAGTTCTCTGGTAGTTTTTACATTGCTCCGCTAGGCAGCGGAAAGACACCACAAAAGTTGTTCTACCTGCTTTCTGGGCTGAGATGGGGAACCGCTGACTTTTTGACTAAGCCGGTGAAAAAACGTTCCAAACACACCCCGTGCACAACTCCACCGGGGAAGGTGCCAGCAAGGAGTTCTCTGGTAGTTTTTACATTGCTCCGCTAGGCAGCTGAAAGACACCACAAAAGTTGTTCTACCGGCTCTCTGGGCTGAGATGGGGAACCGCTGACTTTTTGACTAAGCCGGTGAAAAAACGTTCCAAACACACCCCGTGCACAACTCCACCGGGGAAGGTGCCAGCAAGGAGTTCTCTGGTAGGTTTTACATTGCTCCGCTAGGCAGCTGAAAGACACCACAAAAGTTGTTCTACCGGCTCTCTGGGCTGAGATGGGGAACCGCTGACTTTTTGACTAAGCCGGTGAAAAAACGTTCCAAACACACCCCGTGCACAACTCCACCGGGGAAGGTGCCAGCAAGGAGTTCTCTGGTAGTTTTTACATTGCTCCGCTAGGCAGCGGAAAGACACCACAAAAGTTGTTCTACCGGCTCTCTGGGCTGAGATGGGGAACCGCTGACTTTTTGACTAAGCCGGTGAAAAAACGTTCCAAACACACCCCGTGCACAACTCCACCGGGGAAGGTGCCAGCAAGGAGTTCTCTGGTAGTTATTACATTGCTCCGCTAGGCAGCTGAAAGACACCACAAAAGTTGTTCTACCTGCTTTCTGGGCTGAGATGGGGAACCGCTGACTTTTTGACTAAGCCGGTGAAAAAAACGTTCCAAACACACCCCGTGCACAACTCCACCGAGGAAGGTGCCAGCAAGGAGTTCTCTGGTAGTTTTTACATTGCTCCGCTAGGCAGCTGAAAGACACCACAAAAGTTGTTCTACCGGCTCTCTGGGCTGAGATGGGGAACCGCTGACTTTTTGACTAAGCCGGTGAAAAAACGTTCCAAACACACCCCGTGCACAACTCCACCGGGGAAGGTGCCAGCAAGGAGTTCTCTGGTAGTTATTACATTGCTCCGCTAGGCAGCTGAAAGACACCACAAAAGTTGTTCTACCTGCTTTCTGGGCTGAGATGGGGAACCGCTGACTTTTTGACTAAGCCGGTGAAAAAACGTTCCAAACACACCCCGTGCACAACTCCACCGAGGAAGGTGCCAGCAAGGAGTTCTCTGGTAGTTTTTACATTGCTCCGCTAGGCAGCTGAAAGACACCACAAAAGTTGTTCTACCGGCTCTCTGGGCTGAGATGGGGAACCGCTGACTTTTTGACTAAGCCGGTGAAAAAACGTTCCAAACACACCCCGTGCACAACTCCACCGGGGAAGGTGCCAGCAAGGAGTTCTCTGGTAGTTTTTACATTGCTCCGCTAGGCAGCGGAAAGACACCACAAAAGTTGTTCTACCTGCTCTGTGGGCTGAGATGGGGAACCGCTGACTTTTTGACTAAGCCGGTGAAAAAACGTTCCAAACACACCCCGTGCACAAATCCACCGGGGAAGGTGCCAGCAAGGAGTTCTCTGGTAGTTTTTACATTGCTCCGCTAGGCAGCGGAAAGACACCACAAAAGTTGTTCTACCTGCTCTCTGGGCTGAGATGGGGAACCGCTGACTTTTTGACTAAGCCGGTGAAAAAACGTTCCAAACACACCCCGTGCACAACTCCACCGGGGAAGGTGCCAGCAAGGAGTTCTCTGGTAGTTTTTACATTGCTCCGCTAGGCAGCGGAAAGACACCACAAAAGTTGTTCTACCTGCTCTGTGGGCTGAGATGGGGAACCGCTGACTTTTTGACTAAGCCGGTGAAAAAAACGTTCCAAACACACCCCGTGCACAACTCCACCGGGGAAGGTGCCAGCAAGGAGTTCTCTGGTAGTTTTTACATTGCTCCTCTAGGCATCGGAAAGACACCACAAAAGTTGTTCTACCGGCTTTCTGGGCTGAGATGGGGAACCGCTGACTTTTTGACTAAGCCGGTGAAAAAACGTTCCAAACACACCCCGTGCACAACTCCACCGGGGAAGGTGCCAGCAAGGAGTTCTCTGGTAGTTTTTACATTGCTCCGCTAGGCAGCTGAAAGACACCACAAAAGTTGTTCTACCGGCTCTCTGGGCTGAGATGGGGAACCGCTGACTTTTTGACTAAGCCGGTGAAAAAACGTTCCAAACACACCCCGTGCACAACTCCACCGGGGAAGGTGCCAGCAAGGAGTTCTCTGGTAGTTTTTACATTGCTCCGCTAGGCAGCTGAAAGACACCACAAAAGTTGTTCTAACTGCTTTCTGGGCTGAGATGGGGAACCGCTGACTTTTTGACTAAGCCGGTGGAAAAAACGTTCCAAACACACCCCGTGCACAACTCCACCGAGGAAGGTGCCAGCAAGGAGTTCTCTGGTAGTTTTTACATTGCTCCGCTAGGCAGCTGAAAGACACCACAAAAGTTGTTCTACCTGCTCTGTGGGCTGAGATGGGGAACCGCTGACTTTTTGACTAAGCCGGTGAAAAAACGTTCCAAACACAGCCCGTGCACAACTCCACCGGGGAAGGTGCCAGCAAGGAGTTCTCTGGTAGTTTTTACATTGCTCCGCTAGGCAGCGGAAAGACACCACAAAAGTTGTTCTACCGGCTCTCTGGGCTGAGATGGGGAACCGCTGACTTTTTGACTAAGCCGGTGAAAAACGTTCCAAACACACCCCGTGCACAACTCCACCGGGGAAGGTGCCAGCAAGGAGTTCTCTGGTAGGTTTTACATTGCTCCGCTAGGCAGCGGAAAGACACCACAAAAGTTGTTCTACCTGCTCTCTGGGCTGAGATGGGGAACCGCTGACTTTTTGACTAAGCCGGTGAAAAAACGTTCCAAACACACCCCGTGCACAACTCCACCGGGGAAGGTGCCAGCAAGGAGTTCTCTGGTAGGTTTTACATTGCTCCGCTAGGCAGTGGAAAGACACCACAAAAGTTGTTCTACCGGCTCTCTGGGCTGAGATGGGGAACCGCTGACTTTTTGACTAAGCCGGTGAAAAAACGTTCCAAACACACCCCGTGCACAACTCCACCGGGGAAGGTGCCAGCAAGGAGTTCTCTGATAGTTTTTACATTGCTCCGCTAGGCAGCTGAAAGACACCACAAAAGTTGTTCTACCGGCTCTCTGGGCTGAGATGGGGAACCGCTGACTTTTTGACTAAGCCGGTGAAAAAACGTTCCAAACACACCCCGTGCACAACTCCACCGGGGAAGGTGCCAGCAAGGAGTTCTCTGGTAGGTTTTACATTGCTCCGCTAGGCAGCTGAAAGACACCACAAAAGTTGTTCTACCGGCTCTCTGGGCTGAGATGGGGAACCGCTGACTTTTTGACTAAGCCGGTGAAAAAACGTTCCAAACACACCCCGTGCACAACTCCACCGGGGAAGGTGCCAGCAAGGAGTTCTCTGGTAGTTTTTACATTGCTCCGCTAGGCAGCGGAAAGACACCACAAAAGTTGTTCTACCGGCTCTCTGGGCTGAGATGGGGAACCGCTGACTTTTTGACTAAGCCGGTGAAAAAACGTTCCAAACACACCCCGTGCACAACTCCACCGGGGAAGGTGCCAGCAAGGAGTTCTCTGGTAGGTTTTACATTGCTCCGCTAGGCAGTGGAAAGACACCACAAAAGTTGTTCTACCGGCTCTCTGGGCTGAGATGGGGAACCGCTGACTTTTTGACTAAGCCGGTGAAAAAACGTTCCAAACACACCCCGTGCACAACTCCACCGGGGAAGGTGCCAGCAAGGAGTTCTCTGATAGTTTTTACATTGCTCCGCTAGGCAGCTGAAAGACACCACAAAAGTTGTTCTACCGGCTCTCTGGGCTGAGATGGGGAACCGCTGACTTTTTGACTAAGCCGGTGAAAAAACGTTCCAAACACACCCCGTGCACAACTCCACCGGGGAAGGTGCCAGCAAGGAGTTCTCTGGTAGTTTTTACATTGCTCCGCTAGGCAGCGGAAAGACACCACAAAAGTTGTTCTACCGGCTCTCTGGGCTGAGATGGGGAACCGCTGACTTTTTGACTAAGCCGGTGAAAAAACGTTCCAAACACACCCCGTGCACAACTCCACCGGGGAAGGTGCCAGCAAGGAGTTCTCTGGTAGTTTTTACATTGCTCCGCTAGGCAGCTGAAAGACACCACAAAAGTTGTTCTACCGGCTCTCTGGGCTGAGATGGGGAACCGCTGACTTTTTGACTAAGCCGGTGAAAAAACGTTCCAAACACACCCCGTGCACAACTCCACCGGGGAAGGTGCCAGCAAGGAGTTCTCTGGTAGTTTTTACATTGCTCCGCTAGGCAGCGGAAAGACACCCCAAAAGTTGTTCTACCTGCTCTCTGGGCTGAGATGGGGAACCGCTGAGTTTTTGACTAAGCCGGTGAAAAAAACGTTCCAAACACACCCCGTGCACAACTCCACCGGGGAAGGTGCCAGCAAGGCGTTCTCTGGTAGTTTTTACATTGCTCCGCTAGGCAGCGGAAAGACACCACAAAAGTTGTTCTACCTGCTTTCTGGGCTGAGATGGGGAACCGCTGACTTTTTGACTAAGCCGGTGAAAAAACGTTCCAAACACACCCCGTGCACAACTCCACCGGGGAAGGTGCCAGCAAGGAGTTCTCTGGTAGTTTTTACATTGCTCCTCTAGGCATCGGAAAGACACCACAAAAGTTGTTCTACCTGCTCTCTGGGCTGAGATGGGGAACCGCTGACTTTTTGACTAAGCCGGTGAAAAAACGTTCCAAACACACCCCGTGCACAACTCCACCGGGGAAGGTGCCAGCAAGGAGTTCTCTGGTAGGTTTTACATTGCTCCGCTAGGCAGCTGAAAGACACCACAAAAGTTGTTCTACCGGCTCTCTGGGCTGAGATGGGGAACCGCTGACTTTTTGACTAAGCCGGTGAAAAAACGTTCCAAACACACCCCGTGCACAACTCCACCGGGGAAGGTGCCAGCAAGGAGTTCTCTGATAGTTTTTACATTGCTCCGCTAGGCAGCGGAAAGACACCACAAAAGTTGTTCTACCGGCTCTCTGGGCTGAGATGGGGAACCGCTGACTTTTTGACTAAGCCGGTGAAAAAACGTTCCAAACACACCCCGTGCACAACTCCACCGGGGAAGGTGCCAGCAAGGAGTTCTCTGGTAGGTTTTACATTGCTCCTCTAGGCAGCTGAAAGACACCACAAAAGTTGTTCTACCGGCTCTCTGGGCTGAGATGGGGAACCGCTGACTTTTTGACTAAGCCGGTGAAAAAACGTTCCAAACACACCCCGTGCACAACTCCACCGGGGAAGGTGCCAGCAAGGAGTTCTCTGGTAGTTTTTACATTGCTCCGCTAGGCAGCTGAAAGACACCACAAAAGTTGTTCTACCGGCTCTCTGGGCTGAGATGGGGAACCGCTGACTTTTTGACTAAGCCGGTGAAAAAACGTTCCAAACACACCCCGTGCACAACTCCACCGGGGAAGGTGCCAGCAAGGAGTTCTCTGGTAGTTTTTACATTGCTCCGCTAGGCAGCTGAAAGACACCACAAAAGTTGTTCTACCTGCTTTCTGGGCTGAGATGGGGAACCGCTGACTTTTTGACTAAGCCGGTGAAAAAAACGTTCCAAACACACCCCGTGCACAACTCCACCGAGGAAGGTGCCAGCAAGGAGTTCTCTGGTAGTTTTTACATTGCTCCGCTAGGCAGCTGAAAGACACCACAAAAGTTGTTCTACCGGCTCTCTGGGCTGAGATGGGGAACCGCTGACTTTTTGATTAAGCCGGTGAAAAAACGTTCCAAACACACCCCGTGCACAACTCCACCGGGGAAGGTGCCAGCAAGGAGTTCTCTGGTAGTTTTTACATTGCTCCGCTAGGCAGCGGAAAGACACCACAAAAGTTGTTCTACCTGCTCTGTGGGCTCAGATGGGGAACCGCTGACTTTTTGACTAAGCCGGTGAAAAAAACGTTCCAAACACACCACGTGCACAACTCCGCCGGGGAAGGTGCCAGCAAGGAGTTCTCTGGTAGTTTTTACATTGCTCCTCTAGGCATCGGAAAGACACCACAAAAGTTGTTCTACCGGCTTTCTGGGCTGAGATGGGGAACCGCTGACTTTTTGACTAAGCCGGTGAAAAAACGTTCCAAACACACCCCGTGCACAACTCCACCGGGGAAGGTGCCAGCAAGGAGTTCTCTGGTAGTTTTTACATTGCTCCGCTAGGCAGCGGAAAGACACCACAAAAGTTGTTCTACCTGCTCTCTGGGCTGAGATGGGGAACCGCTGACTTTTTGACTAAGCCGGTGAAAAAACGTTCCAAACACAGCCCGTGCACAACTCCACCGGGGAAGGTGCCAGCAAGGAGTTCTCTGGTAGTTTTTACATTGCTCCGCTAGGCAGCTGAAAGACACCACAAAAGTTGTTCTACCTGCTCTCTGGGCTGAGATGGGGAACCGCTGACTTTTTGACTAAGCCGGTGAAAAAACGTTCCAAACACACCCCGTGCACAACTCCACCGGGGAAGGTGCCAGCAAGGAGTTCTCTGGTAGTTTTTACATTGCTCCTCTAGGCAGCGGAAAGACACCACAAAAGTTGTTCTACCGGCTCTCTGGGCTGAGATGGGGAACCGCTGACTTTTTGACTAAGCCGGTGAAAAAACGTTCCAAACACACCCCGTGCACAACTCCACCGGGGAAGGTGCCAGCAAGGAGTTCTCTGATAGTTTTTACATTGCTCCGCTAGGCAGCTGAAAGACACCACAAAAGTTGTTCTACCGGCTCTCTGGGCTGAGATGGGGAACCGCTGACTTTTTGACTAAGCCGGTGAAAAAACGTTCCAAACACACCCCGTGCACAACTCCACCGGGGAAGGTGCCAGCAAGGAGTTCTCTGGTAGGTTTTACATTGCTCCTCTAGGCAGCTGAAAGACACCACAAAAGTTGTTCTACCGGCTCTCTGGGCTGAGATGGGGAACCGCTGACTTTTTGACTAAGCCGGTGAAAAAACGTTCCAAACACACCCCGTGCACAACTCCACCGGGGAAGGTGCCAGCAAGGAGTTCTCTGGTAGTTTTTACATTGCTCCGCTAGGCAGCGGAAAGACACCACAAAAGTTGTTCTACCTGCTCTGTGGGCTCAGATGGGGAACCGCTGACTTTTTGACTAAGCCGGTGAAAAAAACGTTCCAAACACACCACGTGCACAACTCCGCCGGGGAAGGTGCCAGCAAGGAGTTCTCTGGTAGTTTTTACATTGCTCCTCTAGGCATCGGAAAGACACCACAAAAGTTGTTCTACCGGCTTTCTGGGCTGAGATGGGGAACCGCTGACTTTTTGACTAAGCCGGTGAAAAAACGTTCCAAACACACCCCGTGCACAACTCCACCGGGGAAGGTGCCAGCAAGGAGTTCTCTGGTAGTTTTTTACATTGCTCCGCTAGGCAGCTGAAAGACACCACAAAAGTTGTTCTACCTGCTCTCTGGGCTGAGATGGGGAACCGCTGACTTTTTGACTAAGCCGGTGAAAAAACGTTCCAAACACAGCCCGTGCACAACTCCACCGGGGAAGGTGCCAGCAAGGAGTTCTCTGGTAGTTTTTACATTGCTCCGCTAGGCAGCTGAAAGACACCACAAAAGTTGTTCTACCTGCTTTCTGGGCTGAGATGGGGAACCGCTGACTTTTTGACTAAGCCGGTGAAAAAAACGTTCCAAACACACCCCGTGCACAACTCCACCGGGGAAGGTGCCAGCAAGGCGTTCTCTGGTAGTTTTTACATTGCTCCGCTAGGCAGCTGAAAGACACCACAAAAGTTGTTCTACCGGCTCTCTGGGCTGAGATGGGGAACCGCTGACTTTTTGACTAAGCCGGTGAAAAAACGTTCCAAACACACCCCGTGCACAACTCCACCGGGGAAGGTGCCAGCAAGGCGTTCTCTGGTAGTTTTTACATTGCTCCGCTAGGCAGCTGAAAGACACCACAAAAGTTGTTCTACCTGCTCTCTGGGCTGAGATGGGGAACCGCTGACTTTTTGACTAAGCCGGTGAAAAAAACGTTCCAAACACACCCCGTGCACAACTCCACCGAGGAAGGTGCCAGCAAGGAGTTCTCTGGTAGTTTTTACATTGCTCCGCTAGGCAGCGGAAAGACACCACAAAAGTTGTTCTACCGGCTTTCGGGGCTGAGATGGGGAACCGCTGACTTTTTGACTAAGCCGGTGAAAAAACGTTCCAAACACACCCCGTGCACAACTCCACCGGGGAAGGTGCCAGCAAGGAGTTCTCTGGTAGTTTTTACATTGCTCCGCTAGGCAGCGGAAAGACACCACAAAAGTTGTTCTACCTGCTCTGTGGGCTCAGATGGGGAACCGCTGACTTTTTGACTAAGCCGGTGAAAAAAACGTTCCAAACACACCACGTGCACAACTCCGCCGGGGAAGGTGCCAGCAAGGAGTTCTCTGGTAGTTTTTACATTGCTCCTCTAGGCATCGGAAAGACACCACAAAAGTTGTTCTACCGGCTTTCTGGGCTGAGATGAGGAACCACTGACTTTTTGACTAAGCCGGTGAAAAAACGTTCCAAACACACCCCGTGCACAACTCCACCGGGGAAGGTGCCAGCAAGGAGTTCTCTGGTAGTTTTTACATTGCTCCGCTAGGCAGCTGAAAGACACCACAAAAGTTGTTCTACCGGCTCTCTGGGCTGAGATGGGGAACCGCTGACTTTTTGACTAAGCCGGTGAAAAAACGTTCCAAACACACCCCGTGCACAACTCCACCGGGGAAGGTGCCAGCAAGGAGTTCTCTGGTAGTTTTTACATTGCTCCGCTAGGCAGCTGAAAGACACCACAAAAGTTGTTCTACCTGCTCTCTGGGCTGAGATGGGGAACCGCTGACTTTTTGACTAAGCCGGTGAAAAAAACGTTCCAAACACACCCCGTGCACAACTCCACCGGGGAAGGTGCCAGCAAGGCGTTCTCTGGTAGTTTTTACATTGCTCCGCTAGGCAGCGGAAAGACACCACAAAAGTTGTTCTACCTGCTCTCTGGGCTGAGATAGGGAACCACTGACTTTTTGACTAAGCCGGTGAAAAAACGTTCCAAACACACCCCGTGCACAACTCCACCGGGGAAGGTGCCAGCAAGGCGTTCTCTGGTAGTTTTTACATTGCTCCGCTAGGCAGCGGAAAGACACCACAAAAGTTGTTCTACCGGCTTTCGGGGGTGAGATAGGGAACCACTGACTTTTTGACTAAGCCGGTGAAAAAACGTTCCAAACACACCCCGTGCACAACTCCACCGGGGAAGGTGCCAGCAAGGAGTTCTCTGGTAGTTTTTACATTGCTCCTCTAGGCAGCGGAAAGACACCACAAAAGTTGTTCTACCGGCTCTCTGGGCTGAGATGGGGAACCGCTGACTTTTTGACTAAGCCGGTGAAAAAACGTTCCAAACACACCCCGTGCACAACTCCACCGGGGAAGGTGCCAGCAAGGAGTTCTCTGATAGTTTTTACATTGCTCCGCTAGGCAGCTGAAAGACACCACAAAAGTTGTTCTACCGGCTCTCTGGGCTGAGATGGGGAACCGCTGACTTTTTGACTAAGCCGGTGAAAAAACGTTCCAAACACACCCCGTGCACAACTCCACCGGGGAAGGTGCCAGCAAGGAGTTCTCTGGTAGGTTTTACATTGCTCCTCTAGGCAGCTGAAAGACACCACAAAAGTTGTTCTACCGGCTCTCTGGGCTGAGATGGGGAACCGCTGACTTTTTGACTAAGCCGGTGAAAAAAACGTTCCAAACACACCCCGTGCACAACTCCACCGGGGAAGGTGCCAGCAAGGCGTTCTCTGGTAGTTTTTACATTGCTCCGCTAGGCAGCGGAAAGACACCACAAAAGTTGTTCTACCTGCTCTCTGGGCTGAGATGGGGAACCGCTGACTTTTTGACTAAGCCGGTGAAAAAACGTTCCAAACACACCCCGTGCACAACTCCACCGGGGAAGGTGCCAGCAAGGCGTTCTCTGGTAGTTTTTACATTGCTCCGCTAGGCAGCGGAAAGACACCACAAAAGTTGTTCTACCGGCTTTCGGGGGTGAGATAGGGAACCACTGACTTTTTGACTAAGCCGGTGAAAAAACGTTCCAAACACACCCCGTGCACAACTCCACCGGGGAAGGTGCCAGCAAGGAGTTCTCTGGTAGTTTTTACATTGCTCCTCTAGGCAGCGGAAAGACACCACAAAAGTTGTTCTACCGGCTCTCTGGGCTGAGATGGGGAACCGCTGACTTTTTGACTAAGCCGGTGAAAAAACGTTCCAAACACACCCCGTGCACAACTCCACCGGGGAAGGTGCCAGCAAGGAGTTCTCTGATAGTTTTTACATTGCTCCGCTAGGCAGCTGAAAGACACCACAAAAGTTGTTCTACCGGCTCTCTGGGCTGAGATGGGGAACCGCTGACTTTTTGACTAAGCCGGTGAAAAAACGTTCCAAACACACCCCGTGCACAACTCCACCGGGGAAGGTGCCAGCAAGGAGTTCTCTGGTAGGTTTTACATTGCTCCTCTAGGCAGCTGAAAGACACCACAAAAGTTGTTCTACCGGCTCTCTGGGCTGAGATGGGGAACCGCTGACTTTTTGACTAAGCCGGTGAAAAAACGTTCCAAACACACCCCGTGCACAACTCCACCGGGGAAGGTGCCAGCAAGGAGTTCTCTGGTAGTTTTTACATTGCTCCGCTAGGCAGCGGAAAGACACCACAAAAGTTGTTCTACCTGCTCTGTGGGCTCAGATGGGGAACCGCTGACTTTTTGACTAAGCCGGTGAAAAAAACGTTCCAAACACACCACGTGCACAACTCCGCCGGGGAAGGTGCCAGCAAGGAGTTCTCTGGTAGTTTTTACATTGCTCCTCTAGGCATCGGAAAGACACCACAAAAGTTGTTCTACCGGCTTTCTGGGCTGAGATGGGGAACCGCTGACTTTTTGACTAAGCCGGTGAAAAAACGTTCCAAACACACCCCGTGCACAACTCCACCGGGGAAGGTGCCAGCAAGGAGTTCTCTGGTAGTTTTTACATTGCTCCGCTAGGCAGCTGAAAGACACCACAAAAGTTGTTCTACCTGCTCTCTGGGCTGAGATGGGGAACCGCTGACTTTTTGACTAAGCCGGTGAAAAAACGTTCCAAACACAGCCCGTGCACAACTCCACCGGGGAAGGTGCCAGCAAGGAGTTCTCTGGTAGTTTTTACTTTGCTCCGCTAGGCAGCTGAAAGACACCACAAAAGTTGTTCTACCTGCTTTCTGGGCTGAGATGGGGAACCGCTGACTTTTTGACTAAGCCGGTGAAAAAAACGTTCCAAACACACCCCGTGCACAACTCCACCGGGGAAGGTGCCAGCAAGGCGTTCTCTGGTAGTTTTTACATTGCTCCGCTAGGCAGCTGAAAGACACCACAAAAGTTGTTCTACCGGCTCTCTGGGCTGAGATGGGGAACCGCTGACTTTTTGACTAAGCCGGTGAAAAAACGTTCCAAACACACCCCGTGCACAACTCCACCGGGGAAGGTGCCAGCAAGGCGTTCTCTGGTAGTTTTTACATTGCTCCGCTAGGCAGCTGAAAGACACCACAAAAGTTGTTCTACCTGCTCTCTGGGCTGAGATGGGGAACCGCTGACTTTTTGACTAAGCCGGTGAAAAAAACGTTCCAAACACACCCCGTGCACAACTCCACCGAGGAAGGTGCCAGCAAGGAGTTCTCTGGTAGTTTTTACATTGCTCCGCTAGGCAGCGGAAAGACACCACAAAAGTTGTTCTACCGGCTTTCGGGGCTGAGATGGGGAACCGCTGACTTTTTGACTAAGCCGGTGAAAAAACGTTCCAAACACACCCCGTGCACAACTCCACCGGGGAAGGTGCCAGCAAGGAGTTCTCTGGTAGTTTTTACATTGCTCCGCTAGGCAGCGGAAAGACACCACAAAAGTTGTTCTACCTGCTCTGTGGGCTCAGATGGGGAACCGCTGACTTTTTGACTAAGCCGGTGAAAAAAACGTTCCAAACACACCACGTGCACAACTCCGCCGGGGAAGGTGCCAGCAAGGAGTTCTCTGGTAGTTTTTACATTGCTCCTCTAGGCATCGGAAAGACACCACAAAAGTTGTTCTACCGGCTTTCTGGGCTGAGATGAGGAACCACTGACTTTTTGACTAAGCCGGTGAAAAAACGTTCCAAACACACCCCGTGCACAACTCCACCGGAGAAGGTGCCAGCAAGGAGTTCTCTGGTAGTTTTTACATTGCTCCTCTAGGCAGCGGAAAGACACCACAAAAGTTGTTCTACCGGCTTTCTGGGCTGAGATGGGGAACCGCTGACTTTTTGACTAAGCCGGTGAAAAAACGTTCCAAACACACCCCGTGCACAACTCCACCGGGGAAGGTGCCAGCAAGGAGTTCTCTGGTAGTTTTTACATTGCTCCGCTAGGCAGCTGAAAGACACCACAAAAGTTGTTCTACCTGCTCTCTGGGCTGAGATGGGGAACCGCTGACTTTTTGACTAAGCCGGTGAAAAAACGTTCCAAACACAGCCCGTGCACAACTCCACCGGGGAAGGTGCCAGCAAGGAGTTCTCTGGTAGTTTTTACATTGCTCCGCTAGGCAGCTGAAAGACACCACAAAAGTTGTTCTACCTGCTTTCTGGGCTGAGATGGGGAACCGCTGACTTTTTGACTAAGCCGGTGAAAAAAACGTTCCAAACACACCCCGTGCACAACTCCACCGAGGAAGGTGCCAGCAAGGAGTTCTCTGGTAGTTTTTACATTGCTCCGCTAGGCAGCTGAAAGACACCACAAAAGTTGTTCTACCGGCTCTCTGGGCTGAGATGGGGAACCGCTGACTTTTTGACTAAGCCGGTGAAAAAACGTTCCAAACACACCCCGTGCACAACTCCACCGGGGAAGGTGCCAGCAAGGAGTTCTCTGGTAGTTTTTACATTGCTCCGCTAGGCAGCTGAAAGACACCACAAAAGTTGTTCTACCTGCTCTCTGGGCTGAGATGGGGAACCGCTGACTTTTTGACTAAGCCGGTGAAAAAAACGTTCCAAACACACCCCGTGCACAACTCCACCGGGGAAGGTGCCAGCAAGGCGTTCTCTGGTAGTTTTTACATTGCTCCGCTAGGCAGCGGAAAGACACCACAAAAGTTGTTCTACCGGCTTTCGGGGGTGAGATAGGGAACCACTGACTTTTTGACTAAGCCGGTGAAAAAACGTTCCAAACACACCCCGTGCACAACTCCACCGGGGAAGGTGCCAGCAAGGAGTTCTCTGGTAGTTTTTACATTGCTCCTCTAGGCAGCGGAAAGACACCACAAAAGTTGTTCTACCGGCTCTCTGGGCTGAGATGGGGAACCGCTGACTTTTTGACTAAGCCGGTGAAAAAACGTTCCAAACACACCCCGTGCACAACTCCACCGGGGAAGGTGCCAGCAAGGAGTTCTCTGATAGTTTTTACATTGCTCCGCTAGGCAGCTGAAAGACACCACAAAAGTTGTTCTACCGGCTCTCTGGGCTGAGATGGGGAACCGCTGACTTTTTGACTAAGCCGGTGAAAAAACGTTCCAAACACACCCCGTGCACAACTCCACCGGGGAAGGTGCCAGCAAGGAGTTCTCTGGTAGGTTTTACATTGCTCCTCTAGGCAGCTGAAAGACACCACAAAAGTTGTTCTACCTGCTCTCTGGGCTGAGATGGGGAACCGCTGACTTTTTGACTAAGCCGGTGAAAAAACGTTCCAAACACACCCCGTGCACAACTCCACCGGGGAAGGTGCCAGCAAGGAGTTCTCTGGTAGTTTTTACATTGCTCCGCTAGGCAGCTGAAAGACACCACAAAAGTTGTTCTACCTGCTCTCTGGGCT
Organism: Falco punctatus; assembly: GCF_963210335.1. Classification (NCBI taxonomy): domain Eukaryota; kingdom Metazoa; phylum Chordata; class Aves; order Falconiformes; family Falconidae; genus Falco; species Falco punctatus. The sequence goes on from NW_027660094.1 coordinate 178,299, forward strand.
GAGATGGGGAACCGCTGACTTTTTGACTAAGCCGGTGAAAAAACGTTCCAAACACACCCCGTGCACAACTCCACCGGGGAAGGTGCCAGCAAGGAGTTCTCTGGTAGTTTTTACATTGCTCCGCTAGGCAGCTGAAAGACACCACAAAAGTTGTTCTACCTGCTCTGTGGGCTGAGATGGGGAACCGCTGACTTTTTGACTAAGCCGGTGAAAAAAAGTTCCAAACACACCCCGTGCACAACTCCACCGGGGAAGGTGCCAGCAAGGAGTTCTCTGGTAGTTTTTACATTGCTCCGCTAGGCAGCGGAAAGACACCACAAAAGTTGTTCTACCTGCTCTGTGGGCTGAGATGGGGAACCGCTGACTTTTTGACTAAGCCGGTGAAAAAAACGTTCCAAACACAGCCCGTGCACAACTCCACCGGGGAAGGTGCCAGCAAGGAGTTCTCTGGTAGTTTTTACATTGCTCCTCTAGGCAGCGGAAAGACACCACAAAAGTTGTTCTACCGGCTCTCTGGGCTGAGATGGGGAACCGCTGACTTTTTGACTAAGCCGGTGAAAAAACGTTCCAAACACACCCCGTGCACAACTCCACCGGGGAAGGTGCCAGCAAGGAGTTCTCTGGTAGGTTTTACATTGCTCCGCTAGGCAGCTGAAAGACACCACAAAAGTTGTTCTACCGGCTCTCTGGGCTGAGATGGGGAACCACTGACTTTTTGACTAAGCCGGTGAAAAAACGTTCCAAACACACCCCGTGCACAACTCCACCGGGGAAGGTGCCAGCAAGGAGTTCTCTGATAGTTTTTACATTGCTCCGCTAGGCAGCTGAAAGACACCACAAAAGTTGTTCTACCGGCTCTCTGGGCTGAGATGGGGAACCGCTGACTTTTTGACTAAGCCGGTGAAAAAACGTTCCAAACACACCCCGTGCACAACTCCACCGGGGAAGGTGCCAGCAAGGAGTTCTCTGGTAGTTTTTACATTGCTCCGCTAGGCAGCGGAAAGACACCACAAAAGTTGTTCTACCTGCTCTGTGGGCTGAGATGGGGAACGGCTGACTTTTTGACTAAGCCGGTGAAAAAACGTTCCAAACACAGCCCGTGCACAACTCCACCGGGGAAGGTGCCAGCAAGGAGTTCTCTGGTAGTTTTTACATTGCTCCGATAGGCAGTGGAAAGACACCACAAAAGTTGTTCTACCGGCTTTCGGGGGTGAGATGGGGAACCGCTGACTTTTTGACTAAGCCGGTGAAAAAAACGTTCCAAACACACCCCGTGCACAACGCCACCGGGGAAGGTGCCAGCAAGGCGTTCTCTGGTAGTTTTTACATTGCTCCGCTAGGCAGCTGAAAGACACCACAAAAGTTGTTCTACCTGCTCTCTGGGCTGAGATGGGGAACCGCTGACTTTTTGACTAAGCCGGTGAAAAAACGTTCCAAACACACCCCGTGCACAACTCCACCGGGGAAGGTGCCAGCAAGGCGTTCTCTGGTAGTTTTTACATTGCTCCGCTAGGCAGCGGAAAGACACCACAAAAGTTGTTCTACCGGCTTTCGGGGGTGAGATAGGGAACCACTGACTTTTTGACTAAGCCGGTGAAAAAACGTTCCAAACACACCCCGTGCACAACTCCACCGGGGAAGGTGCCAGCAAGGAGTTCTCTGGTAGTTTTTACATTGCTCCTCTAGGCAGCGGAAAGACACCACAAAAGTTGTTCTACCGGCTCTCTGGGCTGAGATGGGGAACCGCTGACTTTTTGACTAAGCCGGTGAAAAAACGTTCCAAACACACCCCGTGCACAACTCCACCGGGGAAGGTGCCAGCAAGGAGTTCTCTGGTAGTTTTTACATTGCTCCGCTAGGCAGCTGAAAGACACCACAAAAGTTGTTCTACCGGCTCTCTGGGCTGAGATGGGGAACCGCTGACTTTTTGACTAAGCCGGTGAAAAAACGTTCCAAACACACCCCGTGCACAACTCCACCGGGGAAGGTGCCAGCAAGGAGTTCTCTGGTAGTTTTTACATTGCTCCGCTAGGCAGCGGAAAGACACCACAAAAGTTGTTCTACCTGCTTTCTGGGCTGAGATGGGGAACCGCTGACTTTTTGACTAAGCCGGTGAAAAAACGTTCCAAACACACCCCGTGCACAACTCCACCGGGGAAGGTGCCAGCAAGGAGTTCTCTGGTAGTTTTTACATTGCTCCTCTAGGCATCGGAAAGACACCACAAAAGTTGTTCTACCTGCTCTCTGGGCTGAGATGGGGAACCGCTGACTTTTTGACTAAGCCGGTGAAAAAACGTTCCAAACACACCCCGTGCACAACTCCACCGGGGAAGGTGCCAGCAAGGAGTTCTCTGGTAGGTTTTACATTGCTCCGCTAGGCAGCTGAAAGACACCACAAAAGTTGTTCTACCGGCTCTCTGGGCTGAGATGGGGAACCGCTGACTTTTTGACTAAGCCGGTGAAAAAACGTTCCAAACACACCCCGTGCACAACTCCACCGGGGAAGGTGCCAGCAAGGAGTTCTCTGGTAGTTTTTACATTGCTCCGCTAGGCAGCGGAAAGACACCACAAAAGTTGTTCTACCTGCTCTCTGGGCTGAGATGGGGAACCGCTGACTTTTTGACTAAGCCGGTGAAAAAACGTTCCAAACACAGCCCGTGCACAACTCCACCGGGGAAGGTGCCAGCAAGGAGTTCTCTGGTAGTTTTTACATTGCTCCGCTAGGCAGCTGAAAGACACCACAAAAGTTGTTCTACCTGCTCTCTGGGCTGAGATGGGGAACCGCTGACTTTTTGACTAAGCCGGTGAAAAAACGTTCCAAACACACCCCGTGCACAACTCCACCGGGGAAGGTGCCAGCAAGGCGTTCTCTGGTAGTTTTTACATTGCTCCGCTAGGCAGCGGAAAGACACCACAAAAGTTGTTCTACCGGCTTTCGGGGGTGAGATAGGGAACCACTGACTTTTTGACTAAGCCGGTGAAAAAACGTTCCAAACACACCCCGTGCACAACTCCACCGGGGAAGGTGCCAGCAAGGAGTTCTCTGGTAGTTTTTACATTGCTCCTCTAGGCAGCGGAAAGACACCACAAAAGTTGTTCTACCGGCTCTCTGGGCTGAGATGGGGAACCGCTGACTTTTTGACTAAGCCGGTGAAAAAACGTTCCAAACACACCCCGTGCACAACTCCACCGGGGAAGGTGCCAGCAAGGAGTTCTCTGATAGTTTTTACATTGCTCCGCTAGGCAGCTGAAAGACACCACAAAAGTTGTTCTACCGGCTCTCTGGGCTGAGATGGGGAACCGCTGACTTTTTGACTAAGCCGGTGAAAAAACGTTCCAAACACACCCCGTGCACAACTCCACCGGGGAAGGTGCCAGCAAGGAGTTCTCTGGTAGGTTTTACATTGCTCCTCTAGGCAGCTGAAAGACACCACAAAAGTTGTTCTACCGGCTCTCTGGGCTGAGATGGGGAACCGCTGACTTTTTGACTAAGCCGGTGAAAAAACGTTCCAAACACACCCCGTGCACAACTCCACCGGGGAAGGTGCCAGCAAGGAGTTCTCTGGTAGTTTTTACATTGCTCCGCTAGGCAGCGGAAAGACACCACAAAAGTTGTTCTACCTGCTCTGTGGGCTCAGATGGGGAACCGCTGACTTTTTGACTAAGCCGGTGAAAAAAACGTTCCAAACACACCACGTGCACAACTCCGCCGGGGAAGGTGCCAGCAAGGAGTTCTCTGGTAGTTTTTACATTGCTCCTCTAGGCATCGGAAAGACACCACAAAAGTTGTTCTACCGGCTTTCTGGGCTGAGATGGGGAACCGCTGACTTTTTGACTAAGCCGGTGAAAAAACGTTCCAAACACACCCCGTGCACAACTCCACCGGGGAAGGTGCCAGCAAGGAGTTCTCTGGTAGTTTTTACATTGCTCCGCTAGGCAGCTGAAAGACACCACAAAAGTTGTTCTACCTGCTCTCTCTGGGCTGAGATGGGGAACCGCTGACTTTTTGACTAAGCCGGTGAAAAAACGTTCCAAACACACCCCGTGCACAACTCCACCGGGGAAGGTGCCAGCAAGGAGTTCTCTGGTAGGTTTTACATTGCTCCTCTAGGCAGCTGAAAGACACCACAAAAGTTGTTCTACCGGCTCTCTGGGCTGAGATGGGGAACCGCTGACTTTTTGACTAAGCCGGTGAAAAAACGTTCCAAACACACCCCGTGCACAACTCCACCGGGGAAGGTGCCAGCAAGGAGTTCTCTGGTAGTTTTTACATTGCTCCGCTAGGCAGCGGAAAGACACCACAAAAGTTGTTCTACCTGCTCTGTGGGCTCAGATGGGGAACCGCTGACTTTTTGACTAAGCCGGTGAAAAAAACGTTCCAAACACACCACGTGCACAACTCCGCCGGGGAAGGTGCCAGCAAGGAGTTCTCTGGTAGTTTTTACATTGCTCCTCTAGGCATCGGAAAGACACCACAAAAGTTGTTCTACCGGCTTTCTGGGCTGAGATGGGGAACCGCTGACTTTTTGACTAAGCCGGTGAAAAAACGTTCCAAACACACCCCGTGCACAACTCCACCGGGGAAGGTGCCAGCAAGGAGTTCTCTGGTAGTTTTTACATTGCTCCGCTAGGCAGCTGAAAGACACCACAAAAGTTGTTCTACCGGCTCTCTGGGCTGAGATGGGGAACCGCTGACTTTTTGACTAAGCCGGTGAAAAAACGTTCCAAACACAGCCCGTGCACAACTCCACCGGGGAAGGTGCCAGCAAGGAGTTCTCTGGTAGTTTTTACATTGCTCCGCTAGGCAGCTGAAAGACACCACAAAAGTTGTTCTACCTGCTTTCTGGGCTGAGATGGGGAACCGCTGACTTTTTGACTAAGCCGGTGAAAAAAACGTTCCAAACACACCCCGTGCACAACTCCACCGAGGAAGGTGCCAGCAAGGAGTTCTCTGGTAGTTTTTACATTGCTCCGCTAGGCAGCTGAAAGACACCACAAAAGTTGTTCTACCGGCTCTCTGGGCTGAGATGGGGAACCGCTGACTTTTTGACTAAGCCGGTGAAAAAACGTTCCAAACACACCCCGTGCACAACTCCACCGGGGAAGGTGCCAGCAAGGCGTTCTCTGGTAGTTTTTACATTGCTCCGCTAGGCAGCTGAAAGACACCACAAAAGTTGTTCTACCTGCTCTCTGGGCTGAGATGGGGAACCGCTGACTTTTTGACTAAGCCGGTGAAAAAAACGTTCCAAACACACCCCGTGCACAACTCCACCGAGGAAGGTGCCAGCAAGGAGTTCTCTGGTAGTTTTTACATTGCTCCGCTAGGCAGCGGAAAGACACCACAAAAGTTGTTCTACCGGCTTTCGGGGCTGAGATGGGGAACCGCTGACTTTTTGACTAAGCCGGTGAAAAAACGTTCCAAACACACCCCGTGCACAACTCCACCGGGGAAGGTGCCAGCAAGGAGTTCTCTGGTAGTTTTTACATTGCTCCGCTAGGCAGCGGAAAGACACCACAAAAGTTGTTCTACCTGCTCTGTGGGCTCAGATGGGGAACCGCTGACTTTTTGACTAAGCCGGTGAAAAAAACGTTCCAAACACACCCCGTGCACAACTCCACCGGGGAAGGTGCCAGCAAGGCGTTCTCTGGTAGTTTTTACATTGCTCCGCTAGGCAGCGGAAAGACACCACAAAAGTTGTTCTACCGGCTTTCGGGGGTGAGATAGGGAACCACTGACTTTTTGACTAAGCCGGTGAAAAAACGTTCCAAACACAGCCCGTGCACAACTCCACCGGGGAAGGTGCCAGCAAGGAGTTCTCTGGTAGTTTTTACATTGCTCCTCTAGGCAGCGGAAAGACACCACAAAAGTTGTTCTACCGGCTCTCTGGGCTGAGATGGGGAACCGCTGACTTTTTGACTAAGCCGGTGAAAAAACGTTCCAAACACACCCCGTGCACAACTCCACCGGGGAAGGTGCCAGCAAGGAGTTCTCTGATAGTTTTTACATTGCTCCGCTAGGCAGCTGAAAGACACCACAAAAGTTGTTCTACCGGCTCTCTGGGCTGAGATGGGGAACCGCTGACTTTTTGACTAAGCCGGTGAAAAAACGTTCCAAACACACCCCGTGCACAACTCCACCGGGGAAGGTGCCAGCAAGGAGTTCTCTGGTAGGTTTTACATTGCTCCTCTAGGCAGCTGAAAGACACCACAAAAGTTGTTCTACCGGCTCTCTGGGCTGAGATGGGGAACCGCTGACTTTTTGACTAAGCCGGTGAAAAAACGTTCCAAACACACCCCGTGCACAACTCCACCGGGGAAGGTGCCAGCAAGGAGTTCTCTGGTAGTTTTTACATTGCTCCGCTAGGCAGCGGAAAGACACCACAAAAGTTGTTCTACCTGCTCTGTGGGCTCAGATGGGGAACCGCTGACTTTTTGACTAAGCCGGTGAAAAAACGTTCCAAACACACCACGTGCACAACTCCGCCGGGGAAGGTGCCAGCAAGGAGTTCTCTGGTAGTTTTTACATTGCTCCTCTAGGCAGCGGAAAGACACCACAAAAGTTGTTCTACCGGCTTTCTGGGCTGAGATGGGGAACCGCTGACTTTTTGACTAAGCCGGTGAAAAAACGTTCCAAACACACCCCGTGCACAACTCCACCGGGGAAGGTGCCAGCAAGGAGTTCTCTGGTAGTTTTTACATTGCTCCGCTAGGCAGCTGAAAGACACCACAAAAGTTGTTCTACCTGCTCTCTGGGCTGAGATGGGGAACCGCTGACTTTTTGACTAAGCCGGTGAAAAAACGTTCCAAACACAGCCCGTGCACAACTCCACCGGGGAAGGTGCCAGCAAGGAGTTCTCTGGTAGTTTTTACATTGCTCCGCTAGGCAGCTGAAAGACACCACAAAAGTTGTTCTACCTGCTTTCTGGGCTGAGATGGGGAACCGCTGACTTTTTGACTAAGCCGGTGAAAAAAACGTTCCAAACACACCCCGTGCACAACTCCACCGAGGAAGGTGCCAGCAAGGAGTTCTCTGGTAGTTTTTACATTGCTCCGCTAGGCAGCTGAAAGACACCACAAAAGTTGTTCTACCGGCTCTCTGGGCTGAGATGGGGAACCGCTGACTTTTTGACTAAGCCGGTGAAAAAACGTTCCAAACACACCCCGTGCACAACTCCACCGGGGAAGGTGCCAGCAAGGAGTTCTCTGGTAGTTTTTACATTGCTCCGCTAGGCAGCTGAAAGACACCACAAAAGTTGTTCTACCTGCTCTCTGGGCTGAGATGGGGAACCGCTGACTTTTTGACTAAGCCGGTGAAAAAACGTTCCAAACACACCCCGTGCACAACTCCACCGGGGAAGGTGCCAGCAAGGCGTTCTCTGCTAGTTTTTACATTGCTCCGCTAGGCAGCGGAAAGACACCACAAAAGTTGTTCTACCGGCTTTCGGGGGTGAGATAGGGAACCACTGACTTTTTGACTAAGCCGGTGAAAAAACGTTCCAAACACACCCCGTGCACAACTCCACCGGGGAAGGTGCCAGCAAGGAGTTCTCTGGTAGTTTTTACATTGCTCCTCTAGGCAGCGGAAAGACACCACAAAAGTTGTTCTACCGGCTCTCTGGGCTGAGATGGGGAACCGCTGACTTTTTGACTAAGCCGGTGAAAAAACGTTCCAAACACACCCCGTGCACAACTCCACCGGGGAAGGTGCCAGCAAGGAGTTCTCTGATAGTTTTTACATTGCTCCGCTAGGCAGCTGAAAGACACCACAAAAGTTGTTCTACCGGCTCTCTGGGCTGAGATGGGGAACCGCTGACTTTTTGACTAAGCCGGTGAAAAAACGTTCCAAACACACCCCGTGCACAACTCCACCGGGGAAGGTGCCAGCAAGGAGTTCTCTGGTAGGTTTTACATTGCTCCTCTAGGCAGCTGAAAGACACCACAAAAGTTGTTCTACCGGCTCTCTGGGCTGAGATGGGGAACCGCTGACTTTTTGACTAAGCCGGTGAAAAAACGTTCCAAACACACCCCGTGCACAACTCCACCGGGGAAGGTGCCAGCAAGGAGTTCTCTGGTAGTTTTTACATTGCTCCGCTAGGCAGCTGAAAGACACCACAAAAGTTGTTCTACCGGCTCTCTGGGCTGAGATGGGGAACCGCTGACTTTTTGACTAAGCCGGTGAAAAAACGTTCCAAACACACCCCGTGCACAACTCCACCGGGGAAGGTGCCAGCAAGGAGTTCTCTGGTAGTTTTTACATTGCTCCTCTAGGCAGCGGAAAGACACCACAAAAGTTGTTCTACCGGCTCTCTGGGCTGAGATGGGGAACCGCTGACTTTTTGACTAAGCCGGTGAAAAAACGTTCCAAACACACCCCGTGCACAACTCCACCGGGGAAGGTGCCAGCAAGGAGTTCTCTGATAGTTTTTACATTGCTCCGCTAGGCAGCTGAAAGACACCACAAAAGTTGTTCTACCGGCTCTCTGGGCTGAGATGGGGAACCGCTGACTTTTTGACTAAGCCGGTGAAAAAACGTTCCAAACACACCCCGTGCACAACTCCACCGGGGAAGGTGCCAGCAAGGAGTTCTCTGGTAGGTTTTACATTGCTCCTCTAGGCAGCTGAAAGACACCACAAAAGTTGTTCTACCGGCTCTCTGGGCTGAGATGGGGAACCGCTGACTTTTTGACTAAGCCGGTGAAAAAACGTTCCAAACACACCCCGTGCACAACTCCACCGGGGAAGGTGCCAGCAAGGAGTTCTCTGGTAGTTTTTACATTGCTCCGCTAGGCAGCGGAAAGACACCACAAAAGTTGTTCTACCTGCTCTGTGGGCTCAGATGGGGAACCGCTGACTTTTTGACTAAGCCGGTGAAAAAAACGTTCCAAACACACCACGTGCACAACTCCGCCGGGGAAGGTGCCAGCAAGGAGTTCTCTGGTAGTTTTTACATTGCTCCTCTAGGCATCGGAAAGACACCACAAAAGTTGTTCTACCGGCTTTCTGGGCTGAGATGGGGAACCGCTGACTTTTTGACTAAGCCGGTGAAAAAACGTTCCAAACACACCCCGTGCACAACTCCACCGGGGAAGGTGCCAGCAAGGAGTTCTCTGGTAGTTTTTACATTGCTCCGCTAGGCAGCGGAAAGACACCACAAAAGTTGTTCTACCGGCTTTCGGGGCTGAGATGGGGAACCGCTGACTTTTTGACTAAGCCGGTGAAAAAACGTTCCAAACACACCCCGTGCACAACTCCACCGGGGAAGGTGCCAGCAAGGAGTTCTCTGGTAGTTTTTACATTGCTCCGCTAGGCAGCGGAAAGACACCACAAAAGTTGTTCTACCTGCTCTGTGGGCTCAGATGGGGAACCGCTGACTTTTTGACTAAGCCGGTGAAAAAAACGTTCCAAACACACCCCGTGCACAACTCCACCGGGGAAGGTGCCAGCAAGGAGTTCTCTGGTAGTTTTTACATTGCTCCTCTAGGCAGCGGAAAGACACCACAAAAGTTGTTCTACCGGCTCTCTGGGCTGAGATGGGGAACCGCTGACTTTTTGACTAAGCCGGTGAAAAAACGTTCCAAACACACCCCGTGCACAACTCCACCGGGGAAGGTGCCAGCAAGGAGTTCTCTGATAGTTTTTACATTGCTCCGCTAGGCAGCTGAAAGACACCACAAAAGTTGTTCTACCGGCTCTCTGGGCTGAGATGGGGAACCGCTGACTTTTTGACTAAGCCGGTGAAAAAACGTTCCAAACACACCCCGTGCACAACTCCACCGGGGAAGGTGCCAGCAAGGAGTTCTCTGGTAGGTTTTACATTGCTCCTCTAGGCAGCTGAAAGACACCACAAAAGTTGTTCTACCGGCTCTCTGGGCTGAGATGGGGAACCGCTGACTTTTTGACTAAGCCGGTGAAAAAACGTTCCAAACACACCCCGTGCACAACTCCACCGGGGAAGGTGCCAGCAAGGAGTTCTCTGGTAGTTTTTACATTGCTCCGCTAGGCAGCGGAAAGACACCACAAAAGTTGTTCTACCTGCTCTGTGGGCTCAGATGGGGAACCGCTGACTTTTTGACTAAGCCGGTGAAAAAACGTTCCAAACACACCACGTGCACAACTCCGCCGGGGAAGGTGCCAGCAAGGAGTTCTCTGGTAGTTTTTACATTGCTCCTCTAGGCATCGGAAAGACACCACAAAAGTTGTTCTACCGGCTTTCTGGGCTGAGATGGGGAACCGCTGACTTTTTGACTAAGCCGGTGAAAAAACGTTCCAAACACACCCCGTGCACAACTCCACCGGGGAAGGTGCCAGCAAGGAGTTCTCTGGTAGTTTTTACATTGCTCCGCTAGGCAGCTGAAAGACACCACAAAAGTTGTTCTACCTGCTCTCTGGGCTGAGATGGGGAACCGCTGACTTTTTGACTAAGCCGGTGAAAAAACGTTCCAAACACAGCCCGTGCACAACTCCACCGGGGAAGGTGCCAGCAAGGAGTTCTCTGGTAGTTTTTACATTGCTCCGCTAGGCAGCTGAAAGACACCACAAAAGTTGTTCTACCTGCTTTCTGGGCTGAGATGGGGAACCGCTGACTTTTTGACTAAGCCGGTGAAAAAAACGTTCCAAACACACCCCGTGCACAACTCCACCGAGGAAGGTGCCAGCAAGGAGTTCTCTGGTAGTTTTTACATTGCTCCGCTAGGCAGCTGAAAGACACCACAAAAGTTGTTCTACCGGCTCTCTGGGCTGAGATGGGGAACCGCTGACTTTTTGACTAAGCCGGTGAAAAAACGTTCCAAACACACCCCGTGCACAACTCCACCGGGGAAGGTGCCAGCAAGGAGTTCTCTGGTAGTTTTTACATTGCTCCGCTAGGCAGCTGAAAGACACCACAAAAGTTGTTCTACCTGCTCTCTGGGCTGAGATGGGGAACCGCTGACTTTTTGACTAAGCCGGTGAAAAAAACGTTCCAAACACACCCCGTGCACAACTCCACCGGGGAAGGTGCCAGCAAGGCGTTCTCTGGTAGTTTTTACATTGCTCCGCTAGGCAGCGGAAAGACACCACAAAAGTTGTTCTACCGGCTCTCTGGGCTGAGATGGGGAACCGCTGACTTTTTGACTAAGCCGGTGAAAAAACGTTCCAAACACACCCCGTGCACAACTCCACCGGGGAAGGTGCCAGCAAGGAGTTCTCTGATAGTTTTTACATTGCTCCGCTAGGCAGCTGAAAGACACCACAAAAGTTGTTCTACCGGCTCTCTGGGCTGAGATGGGGAACCGCTGACTTTTTGACTAAGCCGGTGAAAAAACGTTCCAAACACACCCCGTGCACAACTCCACCGGGGAAGGTGCCAGCAAGGAGTTCTCTGGTAGGTTTTACATTGCTCCTCTAGGCAGCTGAAAGACACCACAAAAGTTGTTCTACCGGCTCTCTGGGCTGAGATGGGGAACCGCTGACTTTTTGACTAAGCCGGTGAAAAAACGTTCCAAACACACCCCGTGCACAACTCCACCGGGGAAGGTGCCAGCAAGGAGTTCTCTGGTAGTTTTTACATTGCTCCGCTAGGCAGCTGAAAGACACCACAAAAGTTGTTCTACCGGCTCTCTGGGCTGAGATGGGGAACCGCTGACTTTTTGACTAAGCCGGTGAAAAAACGTTCCAAACACACCCCGTGCACAACTCCACCGGGGAAGGTGCCAGCAAGGAGTTCTCTGGTAGTTTTTACATTGCTCCGCTAGGCAGCGGAAAGACACCACAAAAGTTGTTCTACCTGCTTTCTGGGCTGAGATGGGGAACCGCTGACTTTTTGACTAAGCCGGTGAAAAAAACGTTCCAAACACACCCCGTGCACAACTCCACCGGGGAAGGTGCCAGCAAGGAGTTCTCTGGTAGTTTTTACATTGCTCCGCTAGGCAGCTGAAAGACACCACAAAAGTTGTTCTACCGGCTCTCTGGGCTGAGATGGGGAACCGCTGACTTTTTGACTAAGCCGGTGAAAAAACGTTCCAAACACACCCCGTGCACAACTCCACCGGGGAAGGTGCCAGCAAGGAGTTCTCTGGTAGTTTTTACATTGCTCCGCTAGGCAGCGGAAAGACACCACAAAAGTTGTTCTACCTGCTCTGTGGGCTCAGATGGGGAACCGCTGACTTTTTGACTAAGCCGGTGAAAAAAACGTTCCAAACACACCACGTGCACAACTCCGCCGGGGAAGGTGCCAGCAAGGAGTTCTCTGGTAGTTTTTACATTGCTCCTCTAGGCATCGGAAAGACACCACAAAAGTTGTTCTACCGGCTTTCTGGGCTGAGATGGGGAACCGCTGACTTTTTGACTAAGCCGGTGAAAAAACGTTCCAAACACACCCCGTGCACAACTCCACCGGGGAAGGTGCCAGCAAGGAGTTCTCTGGTAGTTTTTACATTGCTCCGCTAGGCAGCTGAAAGACACCACAAAAGTTGTTCTACCTGCTCTCTGGGCTGAGATGGGGAACCGCTGACTTTTTGACTAAGCCGGTGAAAAAACGTTCCAAACACAGCCCGTGCACAACTCCACCGGGGAAGGTGCCAGCAAGGAGTTCTCTGGTAGTTTTTACATTGCTCCTCTAGGCAGCTGAAAGACACCACAAAAGTTGTTCTACCGGCTCTCTGGGCTGAGATGGGGAACAGCTGACTTTTTGACTAAGCCGGTGAAAAAACGTTCCAAACACACCCCGTGCACAACTCCACCGGGGAAGGTGCCAGCAAGGAGTTCTGTGGTAGTTTTTACATTGCTCCGCTAGGCAGCTGAAAGACACCACAAAAGTTGTTCTACCGGCTCTCTGGGCTGAGATGGGGAACCGCTGACTTTTTGACTAAGCCGGTGAAAAAACGTTCCAAACACACCCCGTGCACAACTCCACCGGGGAAGGTGCCAGCAAGGAGTTCTCTGATAGTTTTTACATTGCTCCGCTAGGCAGCTGAAAGACACCACAAAAGTTGTTCTACCGGCTCTCTGGGCTGAGATGGGGAACCGCTGACTTTTTGACTAAGCCGGTGAAAAAACGTTCCAAACACACCCCGTGCACAACTCCACCGGGGAAGGTGCCAGCAAGGAGTTCTCTGGTAGTTTTTACATTGCTCCGCTAGGCAGTGGAAGGACACCACAAAAGTTGTTCTACCGGCTTTCGGGGGTGAGATGGGGAACCGCTGACTTTTTGACTAAGCCGGTGAAAAAAACGTTCCAAACACACCCCGTGCACAACTCCACCGGGGAAGGTGCCAGCAAGGAGTTCTCTGGTAGTTTTTACATTGCTCCGCTAGGCAGCGGAAAGACACCACAAAAGTTGTTCTACCTGCTCTCTGGGCTGAGATGGGGAACCGCTGACTTTTTGACTAAGCCGGTGAAAAAACGTTCCAAACACACCCCGTGCACAACTCCACCGGGGAAGGTGCCAGCAAGGAGTTCTCTGGTAGTTTTTACATTGCTCCGCTAGGCAGCTGAAAGACACCACAAAAGTTGTTCTACCTGCTCTCTGGGCTGAGATGGGGAACCGCTGACTTTTTGACTAAGCCGGTGAAAAAACGTTCCAAACACAGCCCGTGCACAACTCCACCGGGGAAGGTGCCAGCAAGGAGTTCTCTGGTAGTTTTTACATTGCTCCGCTAGGCAGCTGAAAGACACCACAAAAGTTGTTCTACCGGCTCTCTGGGCTGAGATGGGGAACCGCTGACTTTTTGACTAAGCCGGTGAAAAAACGTTCCAAACACACCCCGTGCACAACTCCACCGGGGAAGGTGCCAGCAAGGAGTTCTCTGGTAGTTTTTACATTGCTCCGCTAGGCAGCTGAAAGACACCACAAAAGTTGTTCTACCGGCTCTCTGGGCTGAGATGGGGAACCGCTGACTTTTTGACTAAGCCGGTGAAAAAACGTTCCAAACACACCCCGTGCACAACTCCACCGGGGAAGGTGCCAGCAAGGAGTTCTCTGGTAGTTTTTACATTGCTCCGCTAGGCAGCGGAAAGACACCCCAAAAGTTGTTCTACCTGCTCTCTGGGCTGAGATGGGGAACCGCTGACTTTTTGACTAAGCCGGTGAAAAAAACGTTCCAAACACACCCCGTGCACAACTCCACCGGGGAAGGTGCCAGCAAGGCGTTCTCTGGTAGTTTTTACATTGCTCCGCTAGGCAGCGGAAAGACACCACAAAAGTTGTTCTACCTGCTTTCTGGGCTGAGATGGGGAACCGCTGACTTTTTGACTAAGCCGGTGAAAAAACGTTCCAAACACACCCCGTGCACAAATCCACCGGGGAAGGTGCCAGCAAGGAGTTCTCTGGTAGTTTTTACATTGCTCCTCTAGGCATCGGAAAGACACCACAAAAGTTGTTCTACCTGCTCTCTGGGCTGAGATGGGGAACCGCTGACTTTTTGACTAAGCCGGTGAAAAAACGTTCCAAACACACCCCGTGCACAACTCCACCGGGGAAGGTGCCAGCAAGGAGTTCTCTGGTAGGTTTTACATTGCTCCGCTAGGCAGCTGAAAGACACCACAAAAGTTGTTCTACCGGCTCTCTGGGCTGAGATGGGGAACCGCTGACTTTTTGACTAAGCCGGTGAAAAAACGTTCCAAACACACCCCGTGCACAACTCCACCGGGGAAGGTGCCAGCAAGGAGTTCTCTGATAGTTTTTACATTGCTCCGCTAGGCAGCTGAAAGACACCACAAAAGTTGTTCTACCGGCTCTCTGGGCTGAGATGGGGAACCGCTGACTTTTTGACTAAGCCGGTGAAAAAACGTTCCAAACACACCCCGTGCACAACTCCACCGGGGAAGGTGCCAGCAAGGAGTTCTCTGGTAGGTTTTACATTGCTCCGCTAGGCAGCGGAAAGACACCACAAAAGTTGTTCTACCGGCTCTCTGGGCTGAGATGGGGAACCGCTGACTTTTTGACTAAGCCGGTGAAAAAACGTTCCAAACACACCCCGTGCACAACTCCACCGGGGAAGGTGCCAGCAAGGAGTTCTCTGGTAGTTTTTACATTGCTCCGCTAGGCAGCTGAAAGACACCACAAAAGTTGTTCTACCGGCTCTCTGGGCTGAGATGGGGAACCGCTGACTTTTTGACTAAGCCGGTGAAAAAACGTTCCAAACACACCCCGTGCACAACTCCACCGGGGAAGGTGCCAGCAAGGAGTTCTCTGGTAGTTTTTACATTGCTCCGCTAGGCAGCTGAAAGACACCACAAAAGTTGTTCTACCTGCTTTCTGGGCTGAGATGGGGAACCGCTGACTTTTTGACTAAGCCGGTGAAAAAAACGTTCCAAACACACCCCGTGCACAACTCCACCGAGGAAGGTGCCAGCAAGGAGTTCTCTGGTAGTTTTTACATTGCTCCGCTAGGCAGCTGAAAGACACCACAAAAGTTGTTCTACCGGCTCTCTGGGCTGAGATGGGGAACCGCTGACTTTTTGACTAAGCCGGTGAAAAAACGTTCCAAACACACCCCGTGCACAACTCCACCGGGGAAGGTGCCAGCAAGGAGTTCTCTGGTAGTTTTTACATTGCTCCGCTAGGCAGCTGAAAGACACCACAAAAGTTGTTCTACCTGCTCTCTGGGCTGAGATGGGGAACCGCTGACTTTTTGACTAAGCCGGTGAAAAAAACGTTCCAAACACACCCCGTGCACAACTCCACCGGGGAAGGTGCCAGCAAGGCGTTCTCTGGTAGTTTTTACATTGCTCCGCTAGGCAGCGGAAAGACACCACAAAAGTTGTTCTACCGGCTTTCGGGGGTGAGATAGGGAACCACTGACTTTTTGACTAAGCCGGTGAAAAAACGTTCCAAACACACCCCGTGCACAACTCCACCGGGGAAGGTGCCAGCAAGGAGTTCTCTGGTAGTTTTTACATTGCTCCTCTAGGCAGCGGAAAGACACCACAAAAGTTGTTCTACCGGCTCTCTGGGCTGAGATGGGGAACCGCTGACTTTTTGACTAAGCCGGTGAAAAAACGTTCCAAACACACCCCGTGCACAACTCCACCGGGGAAGGTGCCAGCAAGGAGTTCTCTGATAGTTTTTACATTGCTCCGCTAGGCAGCTGAAAGACACCACAAAAGTTGTTCTACCGGCTCTCTGGGCTGAGATGGGGAACCGCTGACTTTTTGACTAAGCCGGTGAAAAAACGTTCCAAACACACCCCGTGCACAACTCCACCGGGGAAGGTGCCAGCAAGGAGTTCTCTGGTAGGTTTTACATTGCTCCTCTAGGCAGCTGAAAGACACCACAAAAGTTGTTCTACCGGCTCTCTGGGCTGAGATGGGGAACCGCTGACTTTTTGACTAAGCCGGTGAAAAAACGTTCCAAACACACCCCGTGCACAACTCCACCGGGGAAGGTGCCAGCAAGGAGTTCTCTGGTAGTTTTTACATTGCTCCGCTAGGCAGCTGAAAGACACCACAAAAGTTGTTCTACCGGCTCTCTGGGCTGAGATGGGGAACCGCTGACTTTTTGACTAAGCCGGTGAAAAAACGTTCCAAACACACCCCGTGCACAACTCCACCGGGGAAGGTGCCAGCAAGGAGTTCTCTGGTAGTTTTTACATTGCTCCGCTAGGCAGCGGAAAGACACCACAAAAGTTGTTCTACCTGCTTTCTGGGCTGAGATGGGGAACCGCTGACTTTTTGACTAAGCCGGTGAAAAAAACGTTCCAAACACACCCCGTGCACAACTCCACCGGGGAAGGTGCCAGCAAGGAGTTCTCTGGTAGGTTTTACATTGCTCCGCTAGGCAGCTGAAAGACACCACAAAAGTTGTTCTACCGGCTCTCTGGGCTGAGATGGGGAACCGCTGACTTTTTGACTAAGCCGGTGAAAAAACGTTCCAAACACACCCCGTGCACAACTCCACCGGGGAAGGTGCCAGCAAGGAGTTCTCTGGTAGTTTTTACATTGCTCCGCTAGGCAGCGGAAAGACACCACAAAAGTTGTTCTACCTGCTCTGTGGGCTCAGATGGGGAACCGCTGACTTTTTGACTAAGCCGGTGAAAAAAACGTTCCAAACACACCACGTGCACAACTCCGCCGGGGAAGGTGCCAGCAAGGAGTTCTCTGGTAGTTTTTACATTGCTCCTCTAGGCATCGGAAAGACACCACAAAAGTTGTTCTACCGGCTTTCTGGGCTGAGATGGGGAACCGCTGACTTTTTGACTAAGCCGGTGAAAAAACGTTCCAAACACACCCCGTGCACAACTCCACCGGGGAAGGTGCCAGCAAGGAGTTCTCTGGTAGTTTTTACATTGCTCCGCTAGGCAGCTGAAAGACACCACAAAAGTTGTTCTACCTGCTCTCTGGGCTGAGATGGGGAACCGCTGACTTTTTGACTAAGCCGGTGAAAAAACGTTCCAAACACAGCCCGTGCACAACTCCACCGGGGAAGGTGCCAGCAAGGAGTTCTCTGGTAGTTTTTACATTGCTCCGCTAGGCAGCTGAAAGACACCACAAAAGTTGTTCTACCGGCTCTCTGGGCTGAGATGGGGAACCGCTGACTTTTTGACTAAGCCGGTGAAAAAACGTTCCAAACACACCCCGTGCACAACTCCACCGGGGAAGGTGCCAGCAAGGAGTTCTCTGGTAGTTTTTACATTGCTCCGCTAGGCAGCTGAAAGACACCACAAAAGTTGTTCTACCGGCTCTCTGGGCTGAGATGGGGAACCGCTGACTTTTTGACTAAGCCGGTGAAAAAACGTTCCAAACACACCCCGTGCACAACTCCACCGGGGAAGGTGCCAGCAAGGAGTTCTCTGGTAGTTTTTACATTGCTCCGCTAGGCAGCGGAAAGACACCCCAAAAGTTGTTCTACCTGCTCTCTGGGCTGAGATGGGGAACCGCTGACTTTTTGACTAAGCCGGTGAAAAAAACGTTCCAAACACACCCCGTGCACAACTCCACCGGGGAAGGTGCCAGCAAGGCGTTCTCTGGTAGTTTTTACATTGCTCCGCTAGGCAGCGGAAAGACACCACAAAAGTTGTTCTACCTGCTTTCTGGGCTGAGATGGGGAACCGCTGACTTTTTGACTAAGCCGGTGAAAAAACGTTCCAAACACACCCCGTGCACAAATCCACCGGGGAAGGTGCCAGCAAGGAGTTCTCTGGTAGTTTTTACATTGCTCCTCTAGGCATCGGAAAGACACCACAAAAGTTGTTCTACCTGCTCTCTGGGCTGAGATGGGGAACCGCTGACTTTTTGACTAAGCCGGTGAAAAAACGTTCCAAACACACCCCGTGCACAACTCCACCGGGGAAGGTGCCAGCAAGGAGTTCTCTGGTAGGTTTTACATTGCTCCGCTAGGCAGCTGAAAGACACCACAAAAGTTGTTCTACCGGCTCTCTGGGCTGAGATGGGGAACCGCTGACTTTTTGACTAAGCCGGTGAAAAAACGTTCCAAACACACCCCGTGCACAACTCCACCGGGGAAGGTGCCAGCAAGGAGTTCTCTGATAGTTTTTACATTGCTCCGCTAGGCAGCTGAAAGACACCACAAAAGTTGTTCTACCGGCTCTCTGGGCTGAGATGGGGAACCGCTGACTTTTTGACTAAGCCGGTGAAAAAACGTTCCAAACACACCCCGTGCACAACTCCACCGGGGAAGGTGCCAGCAAGGAGTTCTCTGGTAGGTTTTACATTGCTCCGCTAGGCAGCGGAAAGACACCACAAAAGTTGTTCTACCGGCTCTCTGGGCTGAGATGGGGAACCGCTGACTTTTTGACTAAGCCGGTGAAAAAACGTTCCAAACACACCCCGTGCACAACTCCACCGGGGAAGGTGCCAGCAAGGAGTTCTCTGGTAGTTTTTACATTGCTCCGCTAGGCAGCTGAAAGACACCACAAAAGTTGTTCTACCGGCTCTCTGGGCTGAGATGGGGAACCGCTGACTTTTTGACTAAGCCGGTGAAAAAACGTTCCAAACACACCCCGTGCACAACTCCACCGGGGAAGGTGCCAGCAAGGAGTTCTCTGGTAGTTTTTACATTGCTCCGCTAGGCAGCTGAAAGACACCACAAAAGTTGTTCTACCTGCTTTCTGGGCTGAGATGGGGAACCGCTGACTTTTTGACTAAGCCGGTGAAAAAAACGTTCCAAACACACCCCGTGCACAACTCCACCGGGGAAGGTGCCAGCAAGGAGTTCTCTGGTAGTTTTTACATTGCTCCGCTAGGCAGCTGAAAGACACCACAAAAGTTGTTCTACCGGCTCTCTGGGCTGAGATGGGGAACCGCTGACTTTTTGACTAAGCCGGTGAAAAAACGTTCCAAACACACCCCGTGCACAACTCCACCGGGGAAGGTGCCAGCAAGGAGTTCTCTGGTAGTTTTTACATTGCTCCTCTAGGCAGCGGAAAGACACCACAAAAGTTGTTCTACCGGCTCTCTGGGCTGAGATGGGGAACCGCTGACTTTTTGACTAAGCCGGTGAAAAAACGTTCCAAACACACCCCGTGCACAACTCCACCGGGGAAGGTGCCAGCAAGGAGTTCTCTGGTAGTTTTTACATTGCTCCTCTAGGCAGCGGAAAGACACCACAAAAGTTGTTCTACCGGCTTTCGGGGGTGAGATAGGGAACCACTGACTTTTTGACTAAGCCGGTGAAAAAACGTTCCAAACACACCCCGTGCACAACTCCACCGGGGAAGGTGCCAGCAAGGAGTTCTCTGGTAGTTTTTACATTGCTCCTCTAGGCAGCGGAAAGACACCACAAAAGTTGTTCTACCGGCTCTCTGGGCTGAGATGGGGAACCGCTGACTTTTTGACTAAGCCGGTGAAAAAACGTTCCAAACACACCCCGTGCACAACTCCACCGGGGAAGGTGCCAGCAAGGAGTTCTCTGATAGTTTTTACATTGCTCCGCTAGGCAGCTGAAAGACACCACAAAAGTTGTTCTACCGGCTCTCTGGGCTGAGATGGGGAACCGCTGACTTTTTGACTAAGCCGGTGAAAAAACGTTCCAAACACACCCCGTGCACAACTCCACCGGGGAAGGTGCCAGCAAGGAGTTCTCTGGTAGGTTTTACATTGCTCCTCTAGGCAGCTGAAAGACACCACAAAAGTTGTTCTACCGGCTCTCTGGGCTGAGATGGGGAACCGCTGACTTTTTGACTAAGCCGGTGAAAAAACGTTCCAAACACACCCCGTGCACAACTCCACCGGGGAAGGTGCCAGCAAGGAGTTCTCTGGTAGTTTTTACATTGCTCCGCTAGGCAGCGGAAAGACACCACAAAAGTTGTTCTACCTGCTCTGTGGGCTCAGATGGGGAACCGCTGACTTTTTGACTAAGCCGGTGAAAAAAACGTTCCAAACACACCACGTGCACAACTCCGCCGGGGAAGGTGCCAGCAAGGAGTTCTCTGGTAGTTTTTACATTGCTCCTCTAGGCATCGGAAAGACACCACAAAAGTTGTTCTACCGGCTTTCTGGGCTGAGATGGGGAACCGCTGACTTTTTGACTAAGCCGGTGAAAAAACGTTCCAAACACACCCCGTGCACAACTCCACCGGGGAAGGTGCCAGCAAGGAGTTCTCTGGTAGTTTTTACATTGCTCCGCTAGGCAGCTGAAAGACACCACAAAAGTTGTTCTACCTGCTCTCTGGGCTGAGATGGGGAACCGCTGACTTTTTGACTAAGCCGGTGAAAAAACGTTCCAAACACAGCCCGTGCACAACTCCACCGGGGAAGGTGCCAGCAAGGAGTTCTCTGGTAGTTTTTACATTGCTCCGCTAGGCAGCTGAAAGACACCACAAAAGTTGTTCTACCTGCTTTCTGGGCTGAGATGGGGAACCGCTGACTTTTTGACTAAGCCGGTGAAAAAAACGTTCCAAACACACCCCGTGCACAACTCCACCGAGGAAGGTGCCAGCAAGGAGTTCTCTGGTAGTTTTTACATTGCTCCGCTAGGCAGCTGAAAGACACCACAAAAGTTGTTCTACCGGCTCTCTGGGCTGAGATGGGGAACCGCTGACTTTTTGACTAAGCCGGTGAAAAAACGTTCCAAACACACCCCGTGCACAACTCCACCGGGGAAGGTGCCAGCAAGGAGTTCTCTGGTAGTTTTTACATTGCTCCGCTAGGCAGCGGAAAGACACCACAAAAGTTGTTCTACCTGCTCTGTGGGCTCAGATGGGGAACCGCTGACTTTTTGACTAAGCCGGTGAAAAAAACGTTCCAAACACACCCCGTGCACAACTCCACCGGGGAAGGTGCCAGCAAGGCGTTCTCTGGTAGTTTTTACATTGCTCCGCTAGGCAGCGGAAAGACACCACAAAAGTTGTTCTACCGGCTTTCGGGGGTGAGATAGGGAACCACTGACTTTTTGACTAAGCCGGTGAAAAAACGTTCCAAACACACCCCGTGCACAACTCCACCGGGTAAGGTGCCAGCAAGGAGTTCTCTGGTAGTTTTTACATTGCTCCTCTAGGCAGCGGAAAGACACCACAAAAGTTGTTCTACCGGCTCTCTGGGCTGAGATGGGGAACCGCTGACTTTTTGACTAAGCCGGTGAAAAAAACGTTCCAAACACACCCCGTGCACAACTCCACCGGGGAAGGTGCCAGCAAGGAGTTCTCTGATAGTTTTTACATTGCTCCGCTAGGCAGCTGAAAGACACCACAAAAGTTGTTCTACCGGCTCTCTGGGCTGAGATGGGGAACCGCTGACTTTTTGACTAAGCCGGTGAAAAAACGTTCCAAACACACCCCGTGCACAACTCCACCGGGGAAGGTGCCAGCAAGGAGTTCTCTGGTAGGTTTTACATTGCTCCTCTAGGCAGCTGAAAGACACCACAAAAGTTGTTCTACCGGCTCTCTGGGCTGAGATGGGGAACCGCTGACTTTTTGACTAAGCCGGTGAAAAAACGTTCCAAACACACCCCGTGCACAACTCCACCGGGGAAGGTGCCAGCAAGGAGTTCTCTGGTAGTTTTTACATTGCTCCGCTAGGCAGCGGAAAGACACCACAAAAGTTGTTCTACCTGCTCTGTGGGCTCAGATGGGGAACCGCTGACTTTTTGACTAAGCCGGTGAAAAAACGTTCCAAACACACCACGTGCACAACTCCGCCGGGGAAGGTGCCAGCAAGGAGTTCTCTGGTAGTTTTTACATTGCTCCTCTAGGCATCGGAAAGACACCACAAAAGTTGTTCTACCGGCTTTCTGGGCTGAGATGGGGAACCGCTGACTTTTTGACTAAGCCGGTGAAAAAACGTTCCAAACACACCCCGTGCACAACTCCACCGGGGAAGGTGCCAGCAAGGAGTTCTCTGGTAGTTTTTACATTGCTCCGCTAGGCAGCTGAAAGACACCACAAAAGTTGTTCTACCTGCTCTCTGGGCTGAGATGGGGAACCGCTGACTTTTTGACTAAGCCGGTGAAAAAACGTTCCAAACACAGCCCGTGCACAACTCCACCGGGGAAGGTGCCAGCAAGGAGTTCTCTGGTAGTTTTTACATTGCTCCGCTAGGCAGCTGAAAGACACCACAAAAGTTGTTCTACCTGCTTTCTGGGCTGAGATGGGGAACCGCTGACTTTTTGACTAAGCCGGTGAAAAAAACGTTCCAAACACACCCCGTGCACAACTCCACCGAGGAAGGTGCCAGCAAGGAGTTCTCTGGTAGTTTTTACATTGCTCCGCTAGGCAGCTGAAAGACACCACAAAAGTTGTTCTACCGGCTCTCTGGGCTGAGATGGGGAACCGCTGACTTTTTGACTAAGCCGGTGAAAAAACGTTCCAAACACACCCCGTGCACAACTCCACCGGGGAAGGTGCCAGCAAGGAGTTCTCTGGTAGTTTTTACATTGCTCCGCTAGGCAGCTGAAAGACACCACAAAAGTTGTTCTACCTGCTCTCTGGGCTGAGATGGGGAACCGCTGACTTTTTGACTAAGCCGGTGAAAAAAACGTTCCAAACACACCCCGTGCACAACTCCACCGGGGAAGGTGCCAGCAAGGCGTTCTCTGGTAGTTTTTACATTGCTCCGCTAGGCAGCGGAAAGACACCACAAAAGTTGTTCTACCGGCTTTCGGGGGTGAGATAGGGAACCACTGACTTTTTGACTAAGCCGGTGAAAAAACGTTCCAAACACACCCCGTGCACAACTCCACCGGGGAAGGTGCCAGCAAGGAGTTCTCTGGTAGTTTTTACATTGCTCCTCTAGGCAGCGGAAAGACACCACAAAAGTTGTTCTACCGGCTCTCTGGGCTGAGATGGGGAACCGCTGACTTTTTGACTAAGCCGGTGAAAAAACGTTCCAAACACACCCCGTGCACAACTCCACCGGGGAAGGTGCCAGCAAGGAGTTCTCTGATAGTTTTTACATTGCTCCGCTAGGCAGCTGAAAGACACCACAAAAGTTGTTCTACCGGCTCTCTGGGCTGAGATGGGGAACCGCTGACTTTTTGACTAAGCCGGTGAAAAAACGTTCCAAACACACCCCGTGCACAACTCCACCGGGGAAGGTGCCAGCAAGGAGTTCTCTGGTAGGTTTTACATTGCTCCTCTAGGCAGCTGAAAGACACCACAAAAGTTGTTCTACCGGCTCTCTGGGCTGAGATGGGGAACCGCTGACTTTTTGACTAAGCCGGTGAAAAAACGTTCCAAACACACCCCGTGCACAACTCCACCGGGGAAGGTGCCAGCAAGGAGTTCTCTGGTAGTTTTTACATTGCTCCGCTAGGCAGCTGAAAGACACCACAAAAGTTGTTCTACCGGCTCTCTGGGCTGAGATGGGGAACCGCTGACTTTTTGACTAAGCCGGTGAAAAAACGTTCCAAACACACCCCGTGCACAACTCCACCGGGGAAGGTGCCAGCAAGGAGTTCTCTGGTAGTTTTTACATTGCTCCGCTAGGCAGCGGAAAGACACCACAAAAGTTGTTCTACCTGCTTTCTGGGCTGAGATGGGGAACCGCTGACTTTTTGACTAAGCCGGTGAAAAAAACGTTCCAAACACACCCCGTGCACAACTCCACCGGGGAAGGTGCCAGCAAGGAGTTCTCTGGTAGTTTTTACATTGCTCCGCTAGGCAGCTGAAAGACACCACAAAAGTTGTTCTACCGGCTCTCTGGGCTGAGATGGGGAACCGCTGACTTTTTGACTAAGCCGGTGAAAAAACGTTCCAAACACACCCCGTGCACAACTCCACCGGGGAAGGTGCCAGCAAGGAGTTCTCTGGTAGTTTTTACATTGCTCCGCTAGGCAGCGGAAAGACACCACAAAAGTTGTTCTACCTGCTCTGTGGGCTCAGATGGGGAACCGCTGACTTTTTGACTAAGCCGGTGAAAAAAACGTTCCAAACACACCACGTGCACAACTCCGCCGGGGAAGGTGCCAGCAAGGAGTTCTCTGGTAGTTTTTACATTGCTCCTCTAGGCATCGGAAAGACACCACAAAAGTTGTTCTACCGGCTTTCTGGGCTGAGATGGGGAACCGCTGACTTTTTGACTAAGCCGGTGAAAAAACGTTCCAAACACACCCCGTGCACAACTCCACCGGGGAAGGTGCCAGCAAGGAGTTCTCTGGTAGTTTTTACATTGCTCCGCTAGGCAGCTGAAAGACACCACAAAAGTTGTTCTACCTGCTCTCTGGGCTGAGATGGGGAACCGCTGACTTTTTGACTAAGCCGGTGAAAAAACGTTCCAAACACACCCCGTGCACAACTCCACCGGGGAAGGTGCCAGCAAGGAGTTCTCTGGTAGTTTTTACATTGCTCCGCTAGGCAGCTGAAAGACACCACAAAAGTTGTTCTACCTGCTTTCTGGGCTGAGATGGGGAACCGCTGACTTTTTGACTAAGCCGGTGAAAAAAACGTTCCAAACACACCCCGTGCACAACTCCACCGAGGAAGGTGCCAGCAAGGAGTTCTCTGGTAGTTTTTACATTGCTCCGCTAGGCAGCTGAAAGACACCACAAAAGTTGTTCTGCCGGCTCTCTGGGCTGAGATGGGGAACCGCTGACTTTTTGACTAAGCCGGTGAAAAAACGTTCCAAACACACCCCGTGCACAACTCCACCGGGGAAGGTGCCAGCAAGGAGTTCTCTGGTAGTTTTTACATTGCTCCGCTAGGCAGTGGAAAGACACCACAAAAGTTGTTCTACCTGCTCTCTGGGCTGAGATGGGGAACCGCTGACTTTTTGACTAAGCCGGTGAAAAAAACGTTCCAAACACACCCCGTGCACAACTCCACCGGGGAAGGTGCCAGCAAGGCGTTCTCTGGTAGTTTTTACATTGCTCCGCTAGGCAGCGGAAAGACACCACAAAAGTTGTTCTACCGGCTTTCGGGGGTGAGATAGGGAACCACTGACTTTTTGACTAAGCCGGTGAAAAAACGTTCCAAACACACCCCGTGCACAACTCCACCGGGGAAGGTGCCAGCAAGGAGTTCTCTGGTAGTTTTTACATTGCTCCTCTAGGCAGCGGAAAGACACCACAAAAGTTGTTCTACCGGCTCTCTGGGCTGAGATGGGGAACCGCTGACTTTTTGACTAAGCCGGTGAAAAAACGTTCCAAACACACCCCGTGCACAACTCCACCGGGGAAGGTGCCAGCAAGGAGTTCTCTGGTAGTTTTTACATTGCTCCGCTAGGCAGCTGAAAGACACCACAAAAGTTGTTCTACCGGCTCTCTGGGCTGAGATGGGGAACCGCTGACTTTTTGACTAAGCCGGTGAAAAAACGTTCCAAACACACCCCGTGCACAACTCCACCGGGGAAGGTGCCAGCAAGGAGTTCTCTGGTAGTTTTTACATTGCTCCGCTAGGCAGCGGAAAGACACCCCAAAAGTTGTTCTACCTGCTCTCTGGGCTGAGATGGGGAACCGCTGACTTTTTGACTAAGCCGGTGAAAAAAACGTTCCAAACACACCCCGTGCACAACTCCACCGGGGAAGGTGCCAGCAAGGCGTTCTCTGGTAGTTTTTACATTGCTCCGCAAGGCAGCGGAAAGACACCACAAAAGTTGTTCTACCTGCTTTCTGGGCTGAGATGGGGAACCGCTGACTTTTTGACTAAGCCGGTGAAAAAACGTTCCAAACACACCCCGTGCACAACTCCACCGGGGAAGGTGCCAGCAAGGAGTTCTCTGGTAGTTTTTACATTGCTCCTCTAGGCATCGGAAAGACACCACAAAAGTTGTTCTACCTGCTCTCTGGGCTGAGATGGGGAACCGCTGACTTTTTGACTAAGCCGGTGAAAAAACGTTCCAAACACACCCCGTGCACAACTCCACCGGGGAAGGTGCCAGCAAGGAGTTCTCTGGTAGGTTTTACATTGCTCCGCTAGGCAGCTGAAAGACACCACAAAAGTTGTTCTACCGGCTCTCTGGGCTGAGATGGGGAACCGCTGACTTTTTGACTAAGCCGGTGAAAAAACGTTCCAAACACACCCCGTGCACAACTCCACCGGGGAAGGTGCCAGCAAGGAGTTCTCTGATAGTTTTTACATTGCTCCGCTAGGCAGCTGAAAGACACCACAAAAGTTGTTCTACCGGCTCTCTGGGCTGAGATGGGGAACCGCTGACTTTTTGACTAAGCCGGTGAAAAAACGTTCCAAACACAGCCCGTGCACAAATCCACCGGGGAAGGTGCCAGCAAGGAGTTCTCTGGTAGTTTTTACATTGCTCCGCTAGGCAGCGGAAAGACACCACAAAAGTTGTTCTACCTGCTCTGTGGGCTGAGATGGGGAACCGCTGACTTTTTGACTAAGCCGGTGAAAAAACGTTCCAAACACACCCCGTGCACAACTCCACCGGGGAAGGTGCCAGCAAGGAGTTCTCTGGTAGTTTTTACATTGCTCCGCTAGGCAGCTGAAAGACACCATAAAAGTTGTTCTACGTGCTCTCTGGGCTGAAATGGGGAACCGCTGACTTTTTGACTAAGCCGGTGAAAAAACGTTCCAAACACACCCCGTGCACAACTCCACCGGGGAAGGTGCCAGCAAGGAGTTCTCTGGTAGTTTTTACATTGCTCCGCTAGGCAGCGGAAAGACACCACAAAAGTTGTTCTACCGGCTCTCTGGGCTGAGATGGGGAACCGCTGAGTTTTTGACTAAGCCGGTGAAAAAAACGTTCCAAACACACCCCGTGCACAACTCCACCGGGGAAGGTGCCAGCAAGGCGTTCTCTGGTAGTTTTTACATTGCTCCGCTAGGCAGCGGAAAGACACCACAAAAGTTGTTCTACCGGCTTTCGGGGGTGAGATAGGGAACCGCTGACTTTTTGACTAAGCCGGTGAAAAAACGTTCCAAACACACCCCGTGCACAACTCCACCGGGGAAGGTGCCAGCAAGGAGTTCTCTGGTAGTTTTTACATTGCTCCTCTAGGCAGCGGAAAGACACCACAAAAGTTGTTCTACCGGCTCTCTGGGCTGAGATGGGGAACCGCTGACTTTTTGACTAAGCCGGTGGAAAAACGTTCCAAACACACCCCGTGCACAAGTCCACCGGGGAAGGTGCCAGCAAGGAGTTCTCTGGTAGTTTTTACATTGCTCCGCTAGGCAGCTGAAAGACACCACAAAAGTTGTTCTACCTGCTCTCTGGGCTGAGATGGGGAACCGCTGACTTTTTGACTAAGCCGGTGAAAAAACGTTCCAAACACACCCCGTGCACAACTCCACCGGGGAAGGTGCCAGCAAGGAGTTCTCTGGTAGTTTTTACATTGCTCCGCTAGGCAGCGGAAAGACACCACAAAAGTTGTTCTACCTGCTCTGTGGGCTGAGATGGGGAACCGCTGACTTTTTGACTAAGCCGGTGAAAAAACGTTCCAAACACACCCCGTGCACAACTCCACCGGGGAAGGTGCCAGCAAGGAGTTCTCTGGTAGTTTTTACATTGCTCCGCTAGGCAGCTGAAAGACACCATAAAAGTTGTTCTACGTGCTCTCTGGGCTGAAATGGGGAACCGCTGACTTTTTGACTAAGCCGGTGAAAAAACGTTCCAAACACACCCCGTGCACAACTCCACCGGGGAAGGTGCCAGCAAGGAGTTCTCTGGTAGTTTTTACATTGCTCCGCTAGGCAGCGGAAAGACACCATAAAAGTTGTTCTACGTGCTCTCTGGGCTGAAATGGGGAACCGCTGACTTTTTGACTAAGCCGGTGAAAAAACGTTCCAAACACACCCCGTGCACAACTCCACCGGGGAAGGTGCCAGCAAGGAGTTCTCTGATAGTTTTTACATTGCTCCGCTAGGCAGCTGAAAGACAACCACAAAAGTTGTTCTACCGGCTCTCTGGGCTGAGATGGGGAACCGCTGACTTTTTGACTAAGCCGGTGAAAAAACGTTCCAAACACACCCCGTGCACAACTCCACCGGGGAAGGTGCCAGCAAGGAGTTCTCTGGTAGGTTTTACATTGCTCCTCTAGGCAGCTGAAAGACACCACAAAAGTTGTTCTACCGGCTCTCTGGGCTGAGATGGGGAACCGCTGACTTTTTGACTAAGCCGGTGAAAAAACGTTCCAAACACAGCCCGTGCACAAATCCACCGGGGAAGGTGCCAGCAAGGAGTTCTCTGGTAGTTTTTACATTGCTCCGCTAGGCAGCGGAAAGACACCACAAAAGTTGTTCTACCTGCTCTGTGGGCTGAGATGGGGAACCGCTGACTTTTTGACTAAGCCGGTGAAAAAACGTTCCAAACACACCCCGTGCACAACTCCACCGGGGAAGGTGCCAGCAAGGAGTTCTCTGGTAGTTTTTACATTGCTCCGCTAGGCAGCTGAAAGACACCATAAAAGTTGTTCTACGTGCTCTCTGGGCTGAAATGGGGAACCGCTGACTTTTTGACTAAGCCGGTGAAAAAACGTTCCAAACACACCCCGTGCACAACTCCACCGGGGAAGGTGCCAGCAAGGAGTTCTCTGGTAGTTTTTACATTGCTCCGCTAGGCAGCGGAAAGACACCACAAAAGTTGTTCTACCGGCTCTCTGGGCTGAGATGGGGAACCGCTGAGTTTTTGACTAAGCCGGTGAAAAAAACGTTCCAAACACACCCCGTGCACAACTCCACCGGGGAAGGTGCCAGCAAGGCGTTCTCTGGTAGTTTTTACATTGCTCCGCTAGGCAGCGGAAAGACACCACAAAAGTTGTTCTACCGGCTTTCGGGGGTGAGATAGGGAACCGCTGACTTTTTGACTAAGCCGGTGAAAAAACGTTCCAAACACACCCCGTGCACAACTCCACCGGGGAAGGTGCCAGCAAGGAGTTCTCTGGTAGTTTTTACATTGCTCCTCTAGGCAGCGGAAAGACACCACAAAAGTTGTTCTACCGGCTCTCTGGGCTGAGATGGGGAACCGCTGACTTTTTGACTAAGCCGGTGAAAAAACGTTCCAAACACACCCCGTGCACAACTCCACCGGGGAAGGTGCCAGCAAGGAGTTCTCTGGTAGTTTTTACATTGCTCCGCTAGGCAGCTGAAAGACACCACAAAAGTTGTTCTACCTGCTCTCTGGGCTGAGATGGGGAACCGCTGACTTTTTGACTAAGCCGGTGAAAAAACGTTCCAAACACACCCCGTGCACAACTCCACCGGGGAAGGTGCCAGCAAGGAGTTCTCTGGTAGTTTTTACATTGCTCCGCTAGGCAGTGGAAAGACACCACAAAAGTTGTTCTACCTGCTCTCTGGGCTGAGATGGGGAACCGCTGACTTTTTGACTAAGCCGGTGAAAAAAAGTTCCAAACACACCCCGTGCACAACTCCACCGGGGAAGGTGCCAGCAAGGAGTTCTCTGGTAGTTTTTACATTGCTCCGCTAGGCAGCTGAAAGACACCACAAAAGTTGTTCTACCTGCTCTCTGGGCTGAGATGGGGAACCGCTGACTTTTTGACTAAGCCGGTGAAAAAACGTTCCAAACACACCCCGTGCACAACTCCACCGGGGAAGGTGCCAGCAAGGAGTTCTCTGGTAGTTTTTACATTGCTCCGCTAGGCAGCTGAAAGACACCACAAAAGTTGTTCTACCTGCTCTGTGGGCTGAGATGGGGAACCGCTGACTTTTTGACTAAGCCGGTGAAAAAAAGTTCCAAACACACCCCGTGCACAACTCCACCGGGGAAGGTGCCAGCAAGGAGTTCTCTGGTAGTTTTTACATTGCTCCGCTAGGCAGCGGAAAGACACCACAAAAGTTGTTCTACCTGCTCTGTGGGCTGAGATGGGGAACCGCTGACTTTTTGACTAAGCCGGTGAAAAAAACGTTCCAAACACAGCCCGTGCACAACTCCACCGGGGAAGGTGCCAGCAAGGAGTTCTCTGGTAGTTTTTACATTGCTCCTCTAGGCAGCGGAAAGACACCACAAAAGTTGTTCTACCGGCTCTCTGGGCTGAGATGGGGAACCGCTGACTTTTTGACTAAGCCGGTGAAAAAACGTTCCAAACACACCCCGTGCACAACTCCACCGGGGAAGGTGCCAGCAAGGAGTTCTCTGGTAGTTTTTACATTGCTCCGCTAGGCAGCTGAAAGACACCACAAAAGTTGTTCTACCGGCTCTCTGGGCTGAGATGGGGAACCACTGACTTTTTGACTAAGCCGGTGAAAAAACGTTCCAAACACACCCCGTGCACAACTCCACCGGGGAAGGTGCCAGCAAGGAGTTCTCTGATAGTTTTTACATTGCTCCGCTAGGCAGCTGAAAGACACCACAAAAGTTGTTCTACCGGCTCTCTGGGCTGAGATGGGGAACCGCTGACTTTTTGACTAAGCCGGTGAAAAAACGTTCCAAACACACCCCGTGCACAACTCCACCGGGGAAGGTGCCAGCAAGGAGTTCTCTGGTAGTTTTTACATTGCTCCGCTAGGCAGCGGAAAGACACCACAAAAGTTGTTCTACCTGCTCTGTGGGCTGAGATGGGGAACCGCTGACTTTTTGACTAAGCCGGTGAAAAAACGTTCCAAACACAGCCCGTGCACAACTCCACCGGGGAAGGTGCCAGCAAGGAGTTCTCTGGTAGTTTTTACATTGCTCCGATAGGCAGTGGAAAGACACCACAAAAGTTGTTCTACCGGCTTTCGGGGGTGAGATGGGGAACCGCTGACTTTTTGACTAAGCCGGTGAAAAAAACGTTCCAAACACAGCCCGTGCACAACTCCACCGGGGAAGGTGCCAGCAAGGCGTTCTCTGGTAGTTTTTACATTGCTCCGCTAGGCAGCGGAAAGACACCACAAAAGTTGTTCTACCGGCTTTCGGGGGTGAGATAGGGAACCGCTGACTTTTTGACTAAGCCGGTGAAAAAACGTTCCAAACACAGCCCGTGCACAACTCCACCGGGGAAGGTGCCAGCAAGGAGTTCTCTGGTAGTTTTTACATTGCTCCGCTAGGCAGCTGAAAGACACCACAAAAGTTGTTCTACCTGCTCTCTGGGCTGAGATGGGGAACCGCTGACTTTTTGACTAAGCCGGTGAAAAAACGTTCCAAACACACCCCGTGCACAACTCCACCGGGGAAGGTGCCAGCAAGGAATTCTCTGGTAGTTTTTACATTGCTCCGCTAGGCAGCGGAAAGACACCACAAAAGTTGTTCTACCTGCTCTCTGGGCTGAGATGGGGAACCGCTGACTTTTTGACTAAGCCGGTGAAAAAAACGTTCCAAACACAGCCCGTGCACAACTCCACCGGGGAAGGTGCCAGCAAGGAGTTCTCTGGTAGTTTTTACATTGCTCCTCTAGGCAGCGGAAAGACACCACAAAAGTTGTTCTACCGGCTCTCTGGGCTGAGATGGGGAACCGCTGACTTTTTGACTAAGCCGGTGAAAAAACGTTCCAAACACACCCCGTGCACAACTCCACCGGGGAAGGTGCCAGCAAGGAGTTCTCTGGTAGGTTTTACATTGCTCCGCTAGGCAGCTGAAAGACACCACAAAAGTTGTTCTACCGGCTCTCTGGGCTGAGATGGGGAACCACTGACTTTTTGACTAAGCCGGTGAAAAAACGTTCCAAACACACCCCGTGCACAACTCCACCGGGGAAGGTGCCAGCAAGGAGTTCTCTGATAGTTTTTACATTGCTCCGCTAGGCAGCTGAAAGACACCACAAAAGTTGTTCTACCGGCTCTCTGGGCTGAGATGGGGAACCGCTGACTTTTTGACTAAGCCGGTGAAAAAAACGTTCCAAACACACCCCGTGCACAACTCCACCGGGGAAGGTGCCAGCAAGGAGTTCTCTGGTAGTTTTTACATTGCTCCGCTAGGCAGCGGAAAGACACCACAAAAGTTGTTCTACCTGCTCTGTGGGCTGAGATGGGGAACGGCTGACTTTTTGACTAAGCCGGTGAAAAAACGTTCCAAACACAGCCCGTGCACAACTCCACCGGGGAAGGTGCCAGCAAGGAGTTCTCTGGTAGTTTTTACATTGCTCCGATAGGCAGTGGAAAGACACCACAAAAGTTGTTCTACCGGCTTTCGGGGGTGAGATGGGGAACCGCTGACTTTTTGACTAAGCCGGTGAAAAAAACGTTCCAAACACAGCCCGTGCACAACTCCACCGGGGAAGGTGCCAGCAAGGCGTTCTCTGGTAGTTTTTACATTGCTCCGCTAGGCAGCGGAAAGACACCACAAAAGTTGTTCTACCGGCTTTCGGGGGTGAGATAGGGAACCGCTGACTTTTTGACTAAGCCGGTGAAAAAACGTTCCAAACACACCCCGTGCACAACTC
Source organism: Falco punctatus (assembly GCF_963210335.1). Taxonomy (NCBI): domain Eukaryota; kingdom Metazoa; phylum Chordata; class Aves; order Falconiformes; family Falconidae; genus Falco; species Falco punctatus. Next base: position 210,937 of record NW_027660094.1, read on the forward strand.
CACCGGGGAAGGTGCCAGCAAGGAGTTCTCTGGTAGTTTTTACATTGCTCCGCTAGGCAGCTGAAAGACACCACAAAAGTTGTTCTACCTGCTCTCTGGGCTGAGATGGGGAACCGCTGACTTTTTGACTAAGCCGGTGAAAAAACGTTCCAAACACACCCCGTGCACAACTCCACCGGGGAAGGTGCCAGCAAGGAATTCTCTGGTAGTTTTTACATTGCTCCGCTAGGCAGCGGAAAGACACCACAAAAGTTGTTCTACCTGCTTTCTGGGCTGAGATGGGGAACCGCTGACTTTTTGACTAAGCCGGTGAAAAAACGTTCCAAACACACCCCGTGCACAAATCCACCGGGGAAGGTGCCAGCAAGGAGTTCTCTGGTAGTTTTTACATTGCTCCGCTAGGCAGCTGAAAGACACCACAAAAGTTGTTCTACCTGCTCTCTGGGCTGAGATGGGGAACCGCTGACTTTTTGACTAAGCCGGTGGAAAAAACGTTCCAAACACACCCCATGCACAACTCCACCGGGGAAGGTGCCAGCAAGGAGTTCTCTGGTAGTTTTTACATTGCTCCGCTAGGCAGCTGAAAGACACCACAAAAGTTGTTCTACCTGCTCTCTGGGCTGAGATGGGGAACCGCTGACTTTTTGACTAAGCCGGTGAAAAAACGTTCCAAACACAGCCCGTGCACAACTCCACCGGGGAAGGTGCCAGCAAGGAGTTCTCTGGTAGTTTTTACATTGCTCCGCTAGGCAGCGGAAAGACACCACAAAAGTTGTTCTACCTGCTCTCTGGGCTGAGATGGGGAACCGCTGACTTTTTGACTAAGCCGGTGAAAAAACGTTCCAAACACACCCCGTGCACAACTCCACCGGGGAAGGTGCCAGCAAGGAGTTCTCTGGTAGTTTTTACATTGCTCCGCTAGGCAGCTGAAAGACACCACAAAAGTTGTTCTACCGGCTCTCTGGGCTGAGATGGGGAACCGCTGACTTTTTGACTAAGCCGGTGAAAAAACGTTCCAAACACACCCCGTGCACAACTCCACCGGGGAAGGTGCCAGCAAGGAGTTCTCTGGTAGTTTTTACATTGCTCCGCTAGGCAGCGGAAAGACACCACAAAAGTTGTTCTACCTGCTCTCTGGGCTGAGATGGGGAACCGCTGACTTTTTGACTAAGCCGGTGAAAAAAACGTTCCAAACACACCCCGTGCACAACTCCACCGGGGAAGGTGCCAGCACGGAGTTCTCTGGTAGTTTTTACATTGCTCCGCTAGGCAGCGGAAAGACACCACAAAAGTTGTTCTACCGGCTCTCTGGGCTGAGATGGGGAACCGCTGACTTTTTGACTAAGCCGGTGAAAAAACGTTCCAAACACACCCCGTGCACAACTCCACCGGGGAAGGTGCCAGCAAGGAGTTCTCTGGTAGTTTTTACATTGCTCCACTAGGCAGTGGAAAGACACCACCAAAGTTGTTCTACCTGCTCTCTGGGCTGAGATGGGGAACCGCTGACTTTTTGACTAAGCCGGTGAAAAAACGTTCCAAACACACCCCGTGCACAACTCCACCGGGGAAGGTGCCAGCAAGGAGTTCTCTGGTAGTTTTTACATTGCTCCGCTAGGCAGCGGAAAGACACCCCAAAAGTTGTTCTACCGGCTCTCTGGGCTGAGATGGGGAACCGCTGACTTTTTGACTAAGCCGGTGAAAAAAACGTTCCAAACACACCCCATGCACAACTCCACCGGGGAAGGTGCCAGCAAGGAGTTCTCTGGTAGTTTTTACATTGCTCCGCTAGGCAGCGGAAAGACACCACAAAAGTTGTTCTACCTGCTCTCTGGGCTGAGATGGGGAACCGCTGACTTTTTGACTAAGCCGGTGAAAAAACGTTCCAAACACAGCCCGTGCACAACTCCACCGGGGAAGGTGCCAGCAAGGAGTTCTCTGGTAGTTTTTACATTGCTCCGCTAGGCATCGGAAAGACACCACAAAAGTTGTTCTACCTGCTTTCTGGGCTGAGATGGGGAACCGCTGACTTTTTGACTAAGCCGGTGAAAAAACGTTCCAAACACACCCCGTGCACAACTCCACCGGGGAAGGTGCCAGCAAGGAGTTCTCTGGTAGTTTTTACATTGCTCCTCTAGGCATCGGAAAGACACCACAAAAGTTGTTCTACCTGCTCTCTGGGCTGAGATGGGGAACCGCTGACTTTTTGACTAAGCCGGTGAAAAAACGTTCCAAACACACCCCGTGCACAACTCCACCGGGGAAGGTGCCAGCAAGGAGTTCTCTGGTAGGTTTTACATTGCTCCGCTAGGCAGCTGAAAGACACCACAAAAGTTGTTCTACCGGCTCTCTGGGCTGAGATGGGGAACCGCTGACTTTTTGACTAAGCCGGTGAAAAAACGTTCCAAACACACCCCGTGCACAACTCCACCGGGGAAGGTGCCAGCAAGGAGTTCTCTGATAGTTTTTACATTGCTCCGCTAGGCAGCTGAAAGACACCACAAAAGTTGTTCTACCGGCTCTCTGGGCTGAGATGGGGAACCGCTGACTTTTTGACTAAGCCGGTGAAAAAACGTTCCAAACACACCCCGTGCACAAATCCACCGGGGAAGGTGCCAGCAAGGAGTTCTCTGGTAGTTTTTACATTGCTCCGCTAGGCAGCGGAAAGACACCACAAAAGTTGTTCTACCTGCTCTCTGGGCTGAGATGGGGAACCGCTGACTTTTTGACTAAGCCGGTGAAAAAACGTTCCAAACACACCCCGTGCACAACTCCACCGGGGAAGGTGCCAGCAAGGAGTTCTCTGGTAGTTTTTACATTGCTCCGCTAGGCAGCTGAAAGACACCACAAAAGTTGTTCTACCTGCTCTCTGGGCTGAGATGGGGAACCGCTGACTTTTTGACTAAGCCGGTGAAAAAACGTTCCAAACACACCCCGTGCACAACTCCACCGGGGAAGGTGCCAGCAAGGAGTTCTCTGGTAGTTTTTACATTGCTCCGCTAGGCAGCTGAAAGACACCACAAAAGTTGTTCTACCTGCTCTCTGGGCTGAGATGGGGAACCGCTGACTTTTTGACTAAGCCGGTGAAAAAACGTTCCAAACACACCCCGTGCACAACTCCACCGGGGAAGGTGCCAGCAAGGAGTTCTCTGGTAGTTTTTACATTGCTCCGCTAGGCAGCGGAAAGACACCACAAAAGTTGTTCTACCTGCTCTGTGGGCTCAGATGGGGAACCGCTGACTTTTTGACTAAGCCGGTGAAAAAAACGTTCCAAACACACCCCGTGCACAACTCCACCGGGGAAGGTGCCAGCAAGGAGTTCTCTGGTAGTTTTTACATTGCTCCTCTAGGCATCGGAAAGACACCACAAAAGTTGTTCTACCGGCTTTCTGGGCTGAGATGGGGAACCGCTGACTTTTTGACTAAGCCGGTGAAAAAACGTTCCAAACACACCCCGTGCACAACTCCACCGGGGAAGGTGCCAGCAAGGAGTTCTCTGGTAGTTTTTACATTGCTCCGCTAGGCAGCTGAAAGACACCACAAAAGTTGTTCTACCTGCTTTCTGGGCTGAGATGGGGAACCGCTGACTTTTTGACTAAGCCGGTGAAAAAAACGTTCCAAACACACCCCGTGCACAACTCCACCGAGGAAGGTGCCAGCAAGGAGTTCTCTGGTAGTTTTTACATTGCTCCGCTAGGCAGCTGAAAGACACCACAAAAGTTGTTCTACCTGCTCTGTGGGCTGAGATGGGGAACCGCTGACTTTTTGACTAAGCCGGTGAAAAAACGTTCCAAACACAGCCCGTGCACAACTCCACCGGGGAAGGTGCCAGCAAGGAGTTCTCTGGTAGTTTTTACATTGCTCCGCTAGGCAGCGGAAAGACACCACAAAAGTTGTTCTACCTGCTCTGTGGGCTGAGATGGGGAACCGCTGACTTTTTGACTAAGCCGGTGAAAAAACGTTCCAAACACACCCCGTGCACAACTCCACCGGGGAAGGTGCCAGCAAGGAGTTCTCTGGTAGTTTTTACATTGCTCCGCTAGGCAGCTGAAAGACACCATAAAAGTTGTTCTACGTGCTCTCTGGGCTGAAATGGGGAACAGCTGACTTTTTGACTAAGCCGGTGAAAAAACGTTCCAAACACACCCCGTGCACAACTCCACCGGGGAAGGTGCCAGCAAGGAGTTCTCTGGTAGTTTTTACATTGCTCCGCTAGGCAGCGGAAAGACACCACAAAAGTTGTTCTACCGGCTCTCTGGGCTGAGATGGGGAACCGCTGAGTTTTTGACTAAGCCGGTGAAAAAAACGTTCCAAACACACCCCGTGCACAACTCCACCGGGGAAGGTGCCAGCAAGGCGTTCTCTGGTAGTTTTTACATTGCTCCGCTAGGCAGCTGAAAGACACCACAAAAGTTGTTCTACCGGCTTTCGGGGGTGAGATAGGGAACCGCTGACTTTTTGACTAAGCCGGTGAAAAAACGTTCCAAACACACCCCGTGCACAACTCCACCGGGGAAGGTGCCAGCAAGGAGTTCTCTGGTAGTTTTTACATTGCTCCTCTAGGCAGCGGAAAGACACCACAAAAGTTGTTCTACCGGCTCTCTGGGCTGAGATGGGGAACCGCTGACTTTTTGACTAAGCCGGTGAAAAAACGTTCCAAACACACCCCGTGCACAACTCCACCGGGGAAGGTGCCAGCAAGGAGTTCTCTGGTAGGTTTTACATTGCTCCGCTAGGCAGCTGAAAGACACCACAAAAGTTGTTCTACCGGCTCTCTGGGCTGAGATGGGGAACCGCTGACTTTTTGACTAAGCCGGTGAAAAAACGTTCCAAACACACCCCGTGCACAACTCCACTGGGGAAGGTGCCAGCAAGGAGTTCTCTGATAGTTTTTACATTGCTCCGCTAGGCAGCTGAAAGACACCACAAAAGTTGTTCTACCGGCTCTCTGGGCTGAGATGGGGAACCGCTGACTTTTTGACTAAGCCGGTGAAAAACGTTCCAAACACACCCCGTGCACAACTCCACCGGGGAAGGTGCCAGCAAGGAGTTCTCTGGTAGTTTTTACATTGCTCCGCTAGGCAGCTGAAAGACACCACAAAAGTTGTTCTACCTGCTCTGTGGGCTGAGATGGGGAACCGCTGACTTTTTGACTAAGCCGGTGAAAAAACGTTCCAAACACACCCCGTGCACAACTCCACCGGGGAAGGTGCCAGCAAGGAGTTCTCTGGTAGTTTTTACATTGCTCCGCTAGGCAGTGGAAGGACACCACAAAAGTTGTTCTACCTGCTCTCTGGGCTGAGATGGGGAACCGCTGACTTTTTGACTAAGCCGGTGAAAAAAACGTTCCAAACACAGCCCGTGCACAACTCCACCGGGGAAGGTGCCAGCAAGGAGTTCTCTGGTAGTTTTTACATTGCTCCGCTAGGCAGCGGAAAGACACCACAAAAGTTGTTCTACCTGCTCTCTGGGCTGAGATGGGGAACCGCTGACTTTTTGACTAAGCCGGTGAAAAAACGTTCCAAACACACCCCGTGCACAATTCCACCGGGGAAGGTGCCAGCAAGGAGTTCTCTGGTAGTTTTTACATTGCTCCGCTAGGCAGCTGAAAGACACCACAAAAGTTGTTCTACCTGCTCTCTGGGCTGAGATGGGGAACCGCTGACTTTTTGACTAAGCCGGTGAAAAAACGTTCCAAACACAGCCCGTGCACAACTCCACCGGGGAAGGTGCCAGCAAGGAGTTCTCTGGTAGTTTTTACATTGCTCCGCTAGGCAGTGGAAAGACACCACAAAAGTTGTTCTACCTGCTCTCTGGGCTGAGATGGGGAACCGCTGACTTTTTGACTAAGCCGGTGAAAAAAAGTTCCAAACACACCCCGTGCACAACTCCACCGGGGAAGGTGCCAGCAAGGAGTTCTCTGGTAGTTTTTACATTGCTCCGCTAGGCAGCTGAAAGACACCACAAAAGTTGTTCTACCTGCTCTCTGGGCTGAGATGGGGAACCGCTGACTTTTTGACTAAGCCGGTGAAAAAACGTTCCAAACACACCCCGTGCACAACTCCACCGGGGAAGGTGCCAGCAAGGAGTTCTCTGGTAGTTTTTACATTGCTCCGCTAGGCAGCTGAAAGACACCACAAAAGTTGTTCTACCTGCTCTGTGGGCTGAGATGGGGAACCGCTGACTTTTTGACTAAGCCGGTGAAAAAACGTTCCAAACACACCCCGTGCACAACTCCACCGGGGAAGGTGCCAGCAAGGAGTTCTCTGGTAGTTTTTACATTGCTCCGCTAGGCAGCGGAAAGACACCACAAAAGTTGTTCTACCTGCTCTGTGGGCTGAGATGGGGAACCGCTGACTTTTTGACTAAGCCGGTGAAAAAAACGTTCCAAACACAGCCCGTGCACAACTCCACCGGGGAAGGTGCCAGCAAGGAGTTCTCTGGTAGTTTTTACATTGCTCCTCTAGGCAGCGGAAAGACACCACAAAAGTTGTTCTACCGGCTCTCTGGGCTGAGATGGGGAACCGCTGACTTTTTGACTAAGCCGGTGAAAAAACGTTCCAAACACACCCCGTGCACAACTCCACCGGGGAAGGTGCCAGCAAGGAGTTCTCTGGTAGGTTTTACATTGCTCCGCTAGGCAGCTGAAAGACACCACAAAAGTTGTTCTACCGGCTCTCTGGGCTGAGATGGGGAACCACTGACTTTTTGACTAAGCCGGTGAAAAAACGTTCCAAACACACCCCGTGCACAACTCCACCGGGGAAGGTGCCAGCAAGGAGTTCTCTGATAGTTTTTACATTGCTCCGCTAGGCAGCTGAAAGACACCACAAAAGTTGTTCTACCGGCTCTCTGGGCTGAGATGGGGAACCGCTGACTTTTTGACTAAGCCGGTGAAAAAACGTTCCAAACACACCCCGTGCACAACTCCACCGGGGAAGGTGCCAGCAAGGAGTTCTCTGGTAGTTTTTACATTGCTCCGCTAGGCAGCGGAAAGACACCACAAAAGTTGTTCTACCTGCTCTGTGGGCTGAGATGGGGAACGGCTGACTTTTTGACTAAGCCGGTGAAAAAACGTTCCAAACACAGCCCGTGCACAACTCCACCGGGGAAGGTGCCAGCAAGGAGTTCTCTGGTAGTTTTTACATTGCTCCGATAGGCAGTGGAAAGACACCACAAAAGTTGTTCTACCGGCTTTCGGGGGTGAGATGGGGAACCGCTGACTTTTTGACTAAGCCGGTGAAAAAAACGTTCCAAACACACCCCGTGCACAACTCCACCGGGGAAGGTGCCAGCAAGGAGTTCTCTGGTAGTTTTTACATTGCTCCGCTAGGCAGCGGAAAGACACCACAAAAGTTGTTCTACCTGCTCTCTGGGCTGAGATGGGGAACCGCTGACTTTTTGACTAAGCCGGTGAAAAAACGTTCCAAACACACCCCGTGCACAAGTCCACCGGGGAAGGTGCCAGCAAGGAGTTCTCTGGTAGTTTTTACATTGCTCCGCTAGGCAGCTGAAAGACACCACAAAAGTTGTTCTACCTGCTCTCTGGGCTGAGATGGGGAACCGCTGACTTTTTGACTAAGCCGGTGAAAAAACGTTCCAAACACACCCCGTGCACAACTCCACCGGGGAAGGTGCCAGCAAGGAATTCTCTGGTAGTTTTTACATTGCTCCGCTAGGCAGCGGAAAGACACCACAAAAGTTGTTCTACCTGCTTTCTGGGCTGAGATGGGGAACCGCTGACTTTTTGACTAAGCCGGTGAAAAAACGTTCCAAACACACCCCGTGCACAATTCCACCGGGGAAGGTGCCAGCAAGGAGTTCTCTGGTAGTTTTTACATTGCTCCGCTAGGCAGCTGAAAGACACCACAAAAGTTGTTCTACCTGCTCTCTGGGCTGAGATGGGGAACCGCTGACTTTTTGACTAAGCCGGTGAAAAAAACGTTCCAAACACACCCCATGCACAACTCCACCGGGGAAGGTGCCAGCAAGGAGTTCTCTGGTAGTTTTTACATTGCTCCGCTAGGCAGCTGAAAGACACCACAAAAGTTGTTCTACCGGCTCTCTGGGCTGAGATGGGGAACCGCTGACTTTTTGACTAAGCCGGTGAAAAAACGTTCCAAACACAGCCCGTGCACAACTCCACCGGGGAAGGTGCCAGCAAGGAGTTCTCTGGTAGTTTTTACATTGCTCCGCTAGGCAGCGGAAAGACACCACAAAAGTTGTTCTACCTGCTCTCTGGGCTGAGATGGGGAACCGCTGACTTTTTGACTAAGCCGGTGAAAAAACGTTCCAAACACACCCCGTGCACAACTCCACCGGGGAAGGTGCCAGCAAGGAGTTCTCTGGTAGTTTTTACATTGCTCCGCTAGGCAGCTGAAAGACACCACAAAAGTTGTTCTACCTGCTCTCTGGGCTGAGATGGGGAACCGCTGACTTTTTGACTAAGCCGGTGAAAAAACGTTCCAAACACACCCCGTGCACAACTCCACCGGGGAAGGTGCCAGCAAGGAGTTCTCTGGTAGTTTTTACATTGCTCCGCTAGGCAGCGGAAAGACACCACAAAAGTTGTTCTACCTGCTCTCTGGGCTGAGATGGGGAACCGCTGACTTTTTGACTAAGCCGGTGAAAAAAACGTTCCAAACACACCCCGTGCACAACTCCACCGGGGAAGGTGCCAGCACGGAGTTCTCTGGTAGTTTTTACATTGCTCCGCTAGGCAGCGGAAAGACACCACAAAAGTTGTTCTACCGGCTCTCTGGGCTGAGATGGGGAACCGCTGACTTTTTGACTAAGCCGGTGAAAAAACGTTCCAAACACACCCCGTGCACAACTCCACCGGGGAAGGTGCCAGCAAGGAGTTCTCTGGTAGTTTTTACATTGCTCCGCTAGGCAGCTGAAAGACACCACAAAAGTTGTTCTACCTGCTTTCTGGGCTGAGATGGGGAACCGCTGACTTTTTGACTAAGCCGGTGAAAAAAACGTTCCAAACACACCCCGTGCACAACTCCACCGGGGAAGGTGCCAGCAAGGAGTTCTCTGGTAGTTTTTACATTGCTCCACTAGGCAGTGGAAAGACACCACCAAAGTTGTTCTACCTGCTCTCTGGGCTGAGATGGGGAACCGCTGACTTTTTGACTAAGCCGGTGAAAAAACGTTCCAAACACACCCCGTGCACAACTCCACCGGGGAAGGTGCCAGAAAGGAGTTCTCTGGTAGTTTTTACATTGCTCCGCTAGGCAGCGGAAAGACACCCCAAAAGTTGTTCTACCTGCTCTCTGGGCTGAGATGGGGAACCGCTGACTTTTTGACTAAGCCGGTGAAAAAAACGTTCCAAACACACCCCATGCACAACTCCACCGGGGAAGGTGCCAGCAAGGAGTTCTCTGGTAGTTTTTACATTGCTCCGCTAGGCAGCGGAAAGACACCACAAAAGTTGTTCTACCTGCTCTCTGGGCTGAGATGGGGAACCGCTGACTTTTTGACTAAGCCGGTGAAAAAACGTTCCAAACACAGCCCGTGCACAACTCCACCGGGGAAGGTGCCAGCAAGGAGTTCTCTGGTAGTTTTTACATTGCTCCGCTAGGCAGCTGAAAGACACCACAAAAGTTGTTCTAACCTGCTCTCTGGGCTGAGATGGGGAACCGCTGACTTTTTGACTAAGCCGGTGAAAAAAACGTTCCAAACACAGCCCGTGCACAACTCCACCGGGGAAGGTGCCAGCAAGGAGTTCTCTGGTAGTTTTTACATTGCTCCGCTAGGCAGCGGAAAGACACCACAAAAGTTGTTCTACCTGCTCTGTGGGCTGAGATGGGGAACCGCTGACTTTTTGACTAAGCCGGTGAAAAAACGTTCCAAACACACCCCGTGCACAACTCCACCGGGGAAGGTGCCAGCAAGGAGTTCTCTGGTAGTTTTTACATTGCTCCGCTAGGCAGCGGAAAGACACCACAAAAGTTGTTCTACCTGCTCTGTGGGCTGAGATGGGGAACCGCTGACTTTTTGACTAAGCCGGTGAAAAAACGTTCCAAACACACCCCGTGCACAACTCCACCGGGGAAGGTGCCAGCAAGGAGTTCTCTGGTAGTTTTTACATTGCTCCGCTAGGCAGCGGAAAGACACTACAAAAGTTTTCTACCTGCTCTCTGGGCTGAGATGGGGAACCGCTGACTTTTTGACTAAGCCGGTGAAAAAACGTTCCAAACACACCCCGTGCACAACTCCACCGGGGAAGGTGCCAGCACGGAGTTCTCTGGTAGTTTTTACATTGCTCCGCTAGGCAGCGGAAAGACACCACAAAAGTTGTTCTACCTGCTCTCTGGGCTGAGATGGGGAACCGCTGACTTTTTGACTAAGCCGGTGAAAAAACGTTCCAAACACACCCCGTGCACAACTCCACCGGGGAAGGTGCCAGCAAGGAGTTCTCTGGTAGTTTTTACATTGCTCCGCTAGGCAGCGGAAAGACACCACAAAAGTTGTTCTACCTGCTCTGTGGGCTGAGATGGGGAACCGCTGACTTTTTGACTAAGCCGGTGAAAAAACGTTCCAAACACACCCCGTGCACAACTCCACCGGGGAAGGTGCCAGAAAGGAGTTCTCTGGTAGTTTTTACATTGCTCCGCTAGGCAGCGGAAAGACACCCCAAAAGTTGTTCTACCTGCTCTCTGGGCTGAGATGGGGAACCGCTGACTTTTTGACTAAGCCGGTGAAAAAAACGTTCCAAACACACCCCATGCACAACTCCACCGGGGAAGGTGCCAGCAAGGAGTTCTCTGGTAGTTTTTACATTGCTCCGCTAGGCAGCGGAAAGACACCACAAAAGTTGTTCTACCTGCTCTCTGGGCTGAGATGGGGAACCGCTGACTTTTTGACTAAGCCGGTGAAAAAACGTTCCAAACACAGCCCGTGCACAACTCCACCGGGGAAGGTGCCAGCAAGGAGTTCTCTGGTAGTTTTTACATTGCTCCGCTAGGCAGCTGAAAGACACCACAAAAGTTGTTCTAACCTGCTCTCTGGGCTGAGATGGGGAACCGCTGACTTTTTGACTAAGCCGGTGAAAAAAACGTTCCAAACACAGCCCGTGCACAACTCCACCGGGGAAGGTGCCAGCAAGGAGTTCTCTGGTAGTTTTTACATTGCTCCGCTAGGCAGCGGAAAGACACCACAAAAGTTGTTCTACCTGCTCTGTGGGCTGAGATGGGGAACCGCTGACTTTTTGACTAAGCCGGTGAAAAAACGTTCCAAACACACCCCGTGCACAACTCCACCGGGGAAGGTGCCAGCAAGGAGTTCTCTGGTAGTTTTTACATTGCTCCGCTAGGCAGCGGAAAGACACCACAAAAGTTGTTCTACCTGCTCTGTGGGCTGAGATGGGGAACCGCTGACTTTTTGACTAAGCCGGTGAAAAAACGTTCCAAACACACCCCGTGCACAACTCCACCGGGGAAGGTGCCAGCAAGGAGTTCTCTGGTAGTTTTTACATTGCTCCGCTAGGCAGCGGAAAGACACTACAAAAGTTTTCTACCTGCTCTCTGGGCTGAGATGGGGAACCGCTGACTTTTTGACTAAGCCGGTGAAAAAACGTTCCAAACACACCCCGTGCACAACTCCACCGGGGAAGGTGCCAGCACGGAGTTCTCTGGTAGTTTTTACATTGCTCCGCTAGGCAGCGGAAAGACACCACAAAAGTTGTTCTACCTGCTCTCTGGGCTGAGATGGGGAACCGCTGACTTTTTGACTAAGCCGGTGAAAAAACGTTCCAAACACACCCCGTGCACAACTCCACCGGGGAAGGTGCCAGCAAGGAGTTCTCTGGTAGTTTTTACATTGCTCCGCTAGGCAGCGGAAAGACACCACAAAAGTTGTTCTACCTGCTCTGTGGGCTGAGATGGGGAACCGCTGACTTTTTGACTAAGCCGGTGAAAAAACGTTCCAAACACACCCCGTGCACAACTCCACCGGGGAAGGTGCCAGCAAGGAGTTGTCTTTCAGCCGCCTAGCGGAGCAATGTAAACACTTACACTCACCCTCACCCTCACCCTCACCCTCACCCTCACCCTCACACTCA